>NC_057795.1:662922990-662977210 GCF_018294505.1 Triticum aestivum
ACCTCTGCCATGAGCGCAGATGAAAGCCTCTGTTGCTCTGTTAGGGTGACGATGGTACTTTGGTGTCGTGTTCCTTCCTGAAGGCGTCGGCCGGGGACTACTCAGGGTGGTGGAGTTGCTGGTAGTTCAGAGTCGACGCGAGATGGCATGTAGGTGGAGTGGTGTGGCATCAAACGTATCATCAACGGTGGATCTCGGCGGCATGGTGCAGTGGAGACTCGGCGTTTGATGCGCGGAGATGGACTCGCGCTGGAGGAGGAAGCCGTCTACCGTCATGGTGGCGTTGATAGCAGAGAGGGCTGACAAGCTCGATGCATCACTTCTGCTCTGAGGATGGACCGATGGAAGATGGAGGTAACGACCCTTGAAGCGTGCGGTGCTCACTCGGAATGTGCAAGGCCGGTGTGGGACCCAATCCAGGTAGTGGCTTGGATGGGACACCCAACTTTAGATGTTAGGCTTTGATGCGATGTCTGTTTGGTATTAGGCCCGGACATTCGGCACACCTCAATCAAGGGGATAGGAGTAGCAACAGTGTTGCCAAGATGGTGGTTTCAGGCTTATTGATGTATCATCTTATATGGTCTTTGTGAAGAATTAATAATATGGTTGCATGTAACGTCCAGATGGAGAGGCCGGGGTACATCCTCCTTTTCTATAAAAAATCAAGGGGATAGGAGTAGCAACAGCGTTACCAAGATGGTGGCTTCAGGCTTATTGATGTATCACCTTGTATGGTCTTTGTGAATAATTAATAATATGGTTGCATGCATCGTCGAGATGCAAGAGGCCGGGTGTACATACTCCTTTTCAAAAAAAAAACATGTAGAACTCAGATCGTTCTCCTGCCATGGTTGTTTGCTGGAACCGTACCACAACCTTCCCGCCCAGAAATTCTCACAAGAGTGATTCTCCGGATCTTCCTCATATGCAATCGAAGCCAAGCCGTATGTCCTTGATCGTCATGCAAGGCACTGGAGCCCCGCAGCTGGGGCATTCTCATCGTCGTGGAAGGAACTACGATCGCACCTTGGTTTACATAATATTTTAATACTTATGTTCGCTCAGAACGTGTCTCCAATCTAAATAATTTTCGTCCCATCACTAGTAGAAAACGGAGCTTTAAAACCGGTTTGTAAGGGCCTTTAGTGCCGGTTATGGAACCGGCACTAAAGTGTGGGCACTAAAGCCCCTCCCCCCTTAGTACCGGTTCGGCACGAACCGGCGCTAAAGTGCCACCACGTGGCGTGAGCTCGCACCCTAGTACGGGGGACCTTTAGTACCGGTTGGTGTTACCAACCGGTACTAAAGGGTTTTTTTTTGAAAATTTTGAAAAAAGTATTTAATTTTTTTCTATTTTTAATTTTTCTGAATTATTTAATGATTTAGTCTCTAATCACCTCTCTTAACTGCTCAAGTGTGGATCACTCATTCCAAATCATCTAACTTCCCGACCGGTCACCCATCCCTCTCACTACTCCAGCCCGAGCACGCTTAACTTTCGGGTTCTATTCTCCTTCGTTTTCGAGTCTGCACTTGTTGTTTTCCTGACAATAGTAAGATGTCAATCCTATTAACCCTCAGGAGTTTAGCTTGAGCATGAAGTCACACATTTCACCGTTTGAGTTTGAAACTATTATTCTAAAAAAACAGTAATTATTTAGCAACACTAATATTTCTTGAATAAGTTTGACCATAGTTTGACCATAATTTGACCAAAATTCAAAAAATTGAAATAATTATTTAGTAACACTAATATTCTTGAATCATTATGTAGTAACATTAATACTTCTTGAATAAGTAGTTTGACCAAATTTAACCAAATTTTTTAAAAAAAACTGAAATTTGACCATATCTTTTTTTCCTTTTCGAATTTGAGGATTCTAAAAAATTCCAAACAGACCGTAGGCGGTCTCCATCGGATGTGGATTTTCGTGCTGATTTTTTTGATATATTATACGTTTTTTTCCGACATCGTATGCAAAAGTTATAGCCGTTTTACATTTTCCCTACACTTTTTGCAAAACATGTCCAAATTTAAGTTTTCAAATTTTCCTAACTAGTAGATATAGTAATATAACTACCTCTCGAAGGATTTTATTTTTTGAAGTTTTTATCATTTTCTTTTGATTTTTTCAAAACTGAAATGGCGATACACGAGGGGGGTAGAGTTTGAAAATTGGCCCCTTTAGTACCGGTTCGTGGCACGAACCGGTACTATAGGTTAGACCTTTAGTACCGGTTGGTAACACAAACCGGTACTAAAGGGGCTCGTGGGGACCTGGCCTGACGCCAGCCTGCCACTACCCCTTTAGTACCGGTTCGTGGCACGAACCGGTACTAAAGGCTCAACACGAACCGGTACTATTGATCGCAGCCACGAACCGGCACTATTGATCACATTAGTGCCGGTTTTTTTACAAACCGGCACTAATGTGCTTCACATTTGACCATTTTTCTACTAGTACATGCATGTCCAGTATTGGATCAGCTCTCTATACAACTCTGAAAGCAAAGTTCTAATGGCTAGAACACCACAGTGCAAATAACATTGAAGAATAAACTAAACCCAACACATGAACCCAAATCAAATGTTGGTGTCCTCCTTTTCATCTCCACGCCACCAATCAAGATAGTTTTGGCGGAATTCTCTTTTCATTGACCGTACCTTCTCATTACCTTTGCAATAAAAAAAATATTTTAGTTTGTCGAGATTAACTGACAAAGTTACACGGATCAGGCCCCACGTAATTGATCCATAATATGGATGAAGGATTCAGTTGGCCTCAATACGCTTGCACATACACAGCAGGATAAATTGATCTATTCCTCCTTTTCAAAGCGAGCCGTGCTAGCTGATTGATTGCCGCCGGCCGGGAACCCACAAAGTCAAAACTTGACTCTCTGTCCTAGGTGAGTTCTCGTCTCTCCTGTAGAAATAGGCATCGGTGCTTCAGAAAAATTCGGTTTATTTTTTTATGCACCTCCCTAAGCATCTCCCATTGTACAAGTCCTAAGTACTTACTACCAAATATGCAAGCAACAGCTGAATCTAGAGCTTAGAAGCAATTAATCTGATTAACACACTGTGATTATTCCAAACAGCTATCTAGAAGATTAGATCAATGCGCACCTTGCCTTGTTGGGGAAGGCCAATTCATCCTCACGTTCTGTATGCATGCTTCATCGGAGTGCGTATGTACATCCTGTGATCATGGATTCATGGCGATGGGCTGCATGCGTAGGTGTCAATACTCTCCCTCACGTGTGGCTTCCTCATGTCTAAACATGGACCGAAAGTGGGCTGTAATTTAATTGCGCCAGCCGGGTCTTGAACCCAAGACCCCTTGGCTCCGATACCATATAGAAGTGCATGCTCTAGCCAATGCAACCAAAAAGACCGATCTGATGGAAAAGACTAGGCAACACATTATACCTCAACAGTAAGCTCGTAGGTCATAGGAGGCAAAAAGATTGCGGCAGCCGACAACATGTTGCATTAGCTGTAGAACGCCCCCCTCTTTATATTCCTGGCCAAAACACAATTTTCCAATCTATGTTCTCTCTTCGTGTACACACTCCCATCTTCTCCCCATATCAGCAGGAAAAAGAAATCATCCCAGGGGGTCCCTGCCAAGCATCCCCCTTCTACACTCCAGAAACCAGGTTTCCTTTCGTCTACCTTCCTTGAATATATGTTGCTCATCCCGTTTCTGCATGTCCATCTTGTTAATCTTGTCGATAACTAGGGTAAGATCGAAAAGGAGGTATGGGAAAAACATCGCCCATTCCTGCTGACAAAACCAGAGAGAGAAAAATGGAGCTACCTGATGAAATAGCAGAAGATTCGATTGATAGCGACAGGACAGTAAGCAATGATTCTGTGGGGATCGCATACTGTGGCAGCCAAGCCGAAGATGACGACCTGGATGCAGATTCTGCTATGGTATTACCTGCTATCGGACGGAAGCAAGCAAGATCTGATGGGCATGGTTATACCGATGGCCATGAGATTGATTCTGCCTCCCATGCTGAGAGGGTCGTTGTTGTCAGCCCAGAATCTTTACCAGTAGCACAAACCGGAGACTATGTAGACATACCTCTCCCTAAGTGGCTAAAGGATATAGATTCAGGAGCAGGAATGTGAACGGTTGTTAAACAATTTCGAAAAGATGGGAAGCAGTATGACAAGGTTAGTGTACTCATGTTCTTCTGTGCTCTTTCCACTAACAATTTTTGTTGTGTGCTAATCCCTAATCATGTCATAGCATATGGAGTGTTTACGTCATGAGCATTCAGACCAAATGATAAATTATTAAGATTCACAAAGATGTGTTTTAATTGAGTTATCTTATAAATTTTTGATCTTTTGCGTCCAAATAATATTCTGCATATGTCAAACAAGACATGGGGCACAATGATATCATGTTATTATAGAATTCTCTTGTGTACTGAATGGTTAAAATAATTAAAACCCACTCGACCAATCCTTTTACATATGTTTATTATAGCATATGGTTATTATAGCATATGTGACGTTTGACAATCTGATGCCATAATTTCAAAGAAAGTGGTTATACCACTTTTTAAGAAAAAATGTGGGTATACCATGAATTTATTTTACACTCTTTTTTCAGATAGAGTGTACTTTATATTCGAGGAAAATGCTAATAATACAACCCAACACTAGACAACCCATGAGTTGCAAAGTAGGAAGGCGCGCCCATTACCCGCAACGCATGCATGTAGCATCGTGCAAATTTTCTTAAAAAATGACAAATAAAGTCTGGAAGAAAACATCCACACTAGACCTTCATATTACTCCAGCGTTCGAACGTATCAGAGCGTAAGGTAGTAGTATGAAACAAGTCTTACTTATTCCGCAGCATCCGCAGTTTCCCGATCGCCGGCAAGAGTGTGTCGCTAAGGTCCATGTTTGCAGTTGTCTACGAGCAAGCATATGCAGGGAGAGAAACCATGTGAAGCCAGTGGACTTGAGCAATCGCATGTCTCTACCACATCAAATGATGATCCTCAAAGTCGTGGTTAGGATTTTTGGTGCATTTTTTGTGTTGTGGAACACATATGACCATAAGTTGTATGTTTTATGGATCAAGTGACTAAAGTGGATATACCACTTTTCTTTAAAAAAAAGTGGGTATACCCCTTTCTATGAAAAAAGTGGGTACACCACGAGTGTATTTTACACTTTTCTTTCTTTTGAGATACACTATAATATATACTCAAGGAAAATGCTACTAGTAGAGTCAACACTAGACAACCCATGAGTTGCAAAGGAGGAAGCAGGCCCATTACCCGAAACGCACACATGTAGCATCTTATGAATTCTCTAAAAATCCGACAGAAGGAGTCTGTAAGAAAATATCCAAACCAGACCTTCATATTAATCCACCGTCAGAATAGATTGGAGCGTAAGTGTAGCGTCCAAGATGCGATTCTATCCCAATTACGTGATGAATTCATGATTGGGGCACAACTGGATTTTGAGCGCATAGCAAGGTGGATACCATTACAACATACCATGTACTGAATAGATGAGAATACCAAATACAGGCTTACACTCTCCACAAGCTACACCACGAATACATCAATACATATCAATCATCATACAGAAGAGCAGGATCTGACTACGGATGAAATCAAACAAAAAAGAAGAATGACATCCACCCTGCTAATCCTAGGCTCCCGACCCGGAACCTATCCCATGATCAAAGAAGAAGAAGCAGAAGAAGAACTCCAAAGTCAATCAAGTATCGCTCTCACGTCAAAGCATCGCTTTACCTATACATGCACTTGTTGTTGTAGCAATCTGTGAGCCATGAGGACTCAGCAATCTCATTACCATGGGTATCAAGACTAGCAAAGCTTAATGGGTATGGAATGGTTAATTGGTGAGGTTGGAGCAAGCACTAAGCATTTTATGGTGGCTAAGTTACGATTACAAGAATTAGAAGAGCAACTATGCATAACGGTCGCAAACTAATAATGATCAATAAGTGATCCTAAACTACTTATGAGTCAAACATAACCCCATTGTGTTCTCTTTTCGAACCACTCGTAAAGAGACGGTCACGGTTACACACGCGGTTGGTGTATTATAATTCAGATCTAGTGTCAAGTTATCTACAACCAGATATTATAAATTTCCAATCTGCCACATAACTGCAGGCATGGCCCTTGAAAAGATTAATCCCTGGGGTGTCCCTACTTAGTCCATCATAAACTCTCCCGATCCACAGAGGAAAATCTCCATCTCGGGACAACCCGATCAAGCTCGGAATCCCGGGGCACAAGACATTTCGACAATGGTAAAACAAAACCAATTAGACCTCCTGACGTGCCGACACCCTGATAGTAGCCGCGCGTATCTCGCCTCAATCCACGGTCGGATGGGACAAGCTACGAGTAAAACCTATCCTCGAGTTTCTCCGTGGTGGCCCCACGGGCTGCCCGGTTTGGACCAACACTCATGAGGAGCACCGACCTGGGTTGTTGATTAATTATCCTCTGGTGCTAGCCAATCCCTATGCAAGTTTCAGTTATTGTTAGGCAAATGGTAAAACCAAAGTTGGGCCTTGCTAGAAGAGTTTTACTCAAAGCGAACTGTCAAGGGGGGCCCGTAAACCCCGACCGTGTAAGGAACACAAATCAAGGAACATAACACCAATATGACGGAAAATAGGGCGGCAAGAGTGGAACAAAACACCAAGCAAAAGGCTAAGCCTTCCATCCTTTACCAAGTATATAGATGCATTAACTAAATAAGAGATAATGTCATATCCCATGATATCCATGTCCCAACATGGAACAACCTGAAACTATACCTGCATCTAGCAACGCTATAAGAGGGGCTGAGCAAAGCGGTAACATAGCCAAACAACGGTTTCCTGGGATGATGGAAATGGCATAGGCTTATCATGGCATATTGGGAAGCTTAATAAACAAGTGGTAGGTAGCGCGACATAGTGATAACATCGAGGCAACTAGCATGCAAAGATAGTAGTGATATCGAGGGCAATGATCATCTTGCCTGAAATCCCGCTAGGAAGAAGACCGAATCCATGAAGTAGACAAACCCACGTAGTCGAACGAATCCTCACACTCGCAACGTAACCAGAACTATCAGAAGAAGCACAACTGGAAATAAAAAAACAACATGGTAAACCAACAAGCATAATCATGGCATGATGTACAATCAAGTATGATGCATGTCCATTTTAATAATTCATGGCATGGCAAAGTGCAACAATCAAATACTTCAAAAATAAGTGGAGCTCAATATGCAACGAGTTGCATATTGACAAAACACCACATTCAGTTATTTAGTTCACTCCCGTTTATGCTACTCATCAATATTAAATGTTGGTTAACATGGCAAGAGGTGAAGCATAATAAAACTAACTATTTAAGCAAGTTTAAATGAGGCCGGAAACAACAAACAACAATTCCAGAAAATCCCCAAATGCAATTTTTGAAACTGGTACTGTTCTGCCCTGTACACAATTTTAAAGTTGTTAAACATACAAAGTAATGCCACAATGTTAATCTATGCATTTTTCTACACCAATTACATATAAAGTTTATTTAAATCGGAGCTACGGCTAATTAGTTATGAAATAAACCATTTAGCATGACATTTATGCAAATTAAAGCAAACAACAATTTTAAACATCTTTATCATGGATGAAAGTTGTAAATTAATAATCTATGCAAGATTCTAATCATTTTACATATATAAGTTGTTTAATTCAGATGCACATTTTGTGAGTAATGATATGCATGAGCAAGGAGGGTTTTTCTATAAAATTGGCAACCTCTGGATAATTGGCAAAATTCGCTGGACATAGGAAAAAACAATCGGGCCAAAACTGAGGTGAACTGGGCTGGGGGGAGCTTCTCACAATGGGCCAACGGGCCAAAAGCGGAGAAGGCCTGGCGCTAGTCTGGTGGTGCGTTGTTGCGTTCGATGCGAGGCAGAGGAGCAGTCGCAGGGACGTGGATTTTTAGAGCACCTACGCCCTGGCCCTGCTATCCTGACTCTCCAATATCGCATTAAGATCCGTGCGACACAACTAACTTTCTATATGAAATTTTCTCTTTTTTGTTTCTCTCATATAAAACATATTTTGAAGTTCAAACCTTTACAGTGTGTCAAAGCTTTCTAACCAGAATCTAGGATAAATATTTCAGAATATTTTGTCCGACATAAATACTAGAAATATGATTTTTAAATCAAACCAAACTTATTTTGTATATCTATGTTTGACAAAAAAATCTGAAAGATTTATCCTAGATTCTAGTTACAAAGCTTTGCCATGCTGCACAGGTTTAAACTTCAAGATATGTCCCATGTGGGAGAAACAAAAAAGAGAAATGTACTTGCATGAATCGCGATGCAGAAAATGGATGGTTAGATAGAGAGGGCCTGGGTGTAGGTGCTCTATTATATATTTCCCGCAGTCGCAGCCTCTTCCTCTCGAATAGAGGTAGGAGCGGGACTTGGGACAAACACTCCGGCGAGGGCGCGAAGGCCGGCGAGCGCGGATCTGGACGGCGACGCTGGTCAACGCAAGGGAAGGCAGAGACTTGAGGCGATGCAGGCACGTCTCGATCAACACAAGCGGAGCATAGTGGCGGTGGGACTTGGCGCCTCGATGAGGAGGATCAGCTCCAGGAGAGGGACTTGGTCAACATGGGCGTCGAGAAAGGAGCTTCGGTGCGGCGGCGCAGTCCAATGGCGACAGGGATGGCAGGAGGCGGCGCTGTGAAGACAATAGAGAGAGAGAAGTGTGAGAGGGAGAGATAAGGAGACCGGAGGGAGAGGGAGAAGGAAACATGAGGGGAAGGAGAGGCAAGGGGCGAGGGGGTCCTAGTGGAGCTCGTTGGCACGGTGGAGCCCGGCGGGGAGGCGGCCAAGCTCGAGGAGCAGCAGAGGAGGCCTCGGGCGCTGCTTCTGATCCGTCCTGGATCGAAGCACGGGAGGAGGGAGGCGACCAGGCGGGTTGCTCGAGCGCTATGGGGATTGCTTGGTTGGTCGGGAAGGGATCTGGTGGCTGGTTGGGTGGATCCACTAGATGGATGGATCGAGGGGATGGCTGGTGGTTGGCGCAGTGGGGAATGGGAGGATCCCAAGGTGGGAGATGCAGGCGGCGGTGGGATGGGACAGGCATCCTGATTCTTAGGGTTCCCAAAAATGGAGGAGGGGTGTGCTTAAATAGCTAAGGGGTAGTTTCCGGATGATTTCGACCCATTGATCATGAACGAGCGGTCCGAGTTTGGGCAATCTTCCGGACGCGTCCGAGGGGTCTGAGAGAGGTCGACAAAGACAAAGGGGCCCGACAAAAGGTCAATGGAGACAAAGAGAGAAGTGGCAACTACGAAGATGCCTGTTTTATGAAAACGTGCGAATGCAATGCTCATGATGACATGATGAAATGCAACAAGCAAATAAATCACACGGAGACAAAGAAATAACTGAAAGGCATCTGGAACGTCGGTCTTGGGCTTTTACAGTAAGGTAGTAGTATGGAACATGTCTTACAGATTCCACAGCTTCCGCAGTTTCCCGATCGCCAGTGAGAGTGTGTCGTCAAGGCCCCATGTTTTGCAGTAGTCTACGAGCAAGCAGATGCACAGAGAGAACCCATGTGAAGCCAATGGACTATAGCAATCGCATGTCTCCACCACATCATGTGATGATCCTCATAGTGATGGTTATGATTTTCAGATGGATTTTTTCAAACCTGTCATTAAGGACGTGCTTGCATTGTCTTGTAACTTCATACGTACTAGTTTATGGAACAAATTATACTACCATAGTGTTATTGTGTTTCTAATTTGTTTTTCCTTTAATATTTTTCAGGAGCACGTATGACGACTCAAGTAGCTTTTAGGGTATTGAGCTCATAGAAATCACTGACTATATGGGTGAAGAATGTTGGGATTTTCTTGAGGTACTACTAAACACTCTAGTAATTTGTTGGTTCTATTATTAGTTAATACTATATTATTGCAAAATATTTTTACTCTCCATTATTAGTGTTGATTTTAAAGTCTAGTTAAATTTCCTGGAATGTTTATTGAACTTTGTTGCGACATTTTGGTTCTTTTGCTCAAGGATCTTGGTTACGGCACGCGCCAACCGCTGAGGAAAAAGATTTCGGCACCCCAAAGAATTGGATGTATTTTTCAATTCATGTACGGGAATTTTAGTAAGATATGTGCTACTTAATATATGGCCATTCGCACTTCTCAAAATTTTATAGAACTCGGATGATTTTTTGTGATCCAATGACTGTATGGTGTATGTTTTATGGATAGAGTGACTAAAGAGGATATACCATATTATTTTAGAAAAGTGGGTATACCACTTTCTAAGAAAAAGGTAGGTTTACCACGAGTGTATTTTACACTCTCTTTTTTGAGATAGATTGTAATTTACACTTAAAGAAATTGCTACTAGTACAACCCAACACTAGACAAACCATGAGTTGCAAAGGAGAAAGGCATGCCCATTACCCACAACGCACACGTGTAGCATAGTGTGAATTCACCAAAAATACGAGAAAGGGAGTCTAGAAGAAAACATCCAGACCAGACCTTCGTATTAATCTTGTCTCCGAACATATGGGAGCATAAGGTAGTATTATGGAACAAGTCTTATAGATTCCGCAGCTTCCGCAGTTTCCCGATCGGCGGCGAGAGTGTGCCGTCAAGATCCATGTTTTGCATTTGCCTATGAACAAGCAGATGCAGGGAGAGAAACCATGTGAAGTCAGTGGACTTGAGCAATCGCATGTGTCTACCACCTCACATGATGAGCCTCATAGCGGTGATTAAGATTTTTGGATGTATTTTTTTTCTTACATGTCATCAAGCACGTACTTGCATTGTCTTGTAAGTACATGCGTACTAGTTTGTAGAACAAATCATGCTACCATAGTATTATTGTGTTTGCAATATGTTTTTTTCTTTTAAAAAAACCAGAAGCATATATGACCACTGAACTAGCTTTTAGGGTATTGAGATCATAGAAGGCACTGATAATATTGGTGAAGAATATTGGGCTTTGCTAGAGGTACTACTAAACACTCTAGTAATTTGTTGGTTCTATTGTTATTAAATATTCTGTTATTGCAAAATATATTTTACACACCATCATTAGTGTTGATTTTAAGGTCTAGTAGAATTTCCTAGAATGTCTATTGATCTTTGTTGCGAGATTTTGGTTCTTCTGCTCATGGCTCTTGGTAACGGCACGTCAAAGATTTGGATGTATTTTCAATTCATGTAAGGGTATTTTAGTAAGATATGTGCTACTTAATATATGGTCTTTTGCATTTTTTTCAAAAACAGATAAAACCCGGATGACTTTTTTGTCCATTGGACTCCGATGATTGTAAGTTTTATGTTTTATGGATCGTGAATAAAATGGATACACCACTTCTCTTTTTAGAAAAAACTGGGTATACCACTTTCTAAGAAAAAAAGTGGGTATACCACAAGTGTATTTTTCACTCCCTTTTTTGGGATGGAGTGTAATTCATACTCGACAAAAATATTACAAGTACAGACCAACACTAGACAACACATTAGTTGCAAAGGAGGAAGGCAGGACCATTAGCCACAACGACACATGTAGCCTCGTGCGAATTCTCTAAAAATCTGACAAAGGGAGTCTGGAAGAAAAAATCTTGACCAGATCTTCATATTAATCTTGTGTTCGAACGGATCAGAGCGTATGGTAGTGTATGGAACTAGTTCTATAGATTACGAGGCATCCGCAGTTTCCCGCCGGCAAGAGTGTGTCGTTAAGGTCCATGTTTGCAGTTGTCTATGAGCAAGCATTTGCAGGGAGAGAAACCATGTGAAGCCAGTGGACTTGAGCAATCTGCCTGTCCCTACCACATCACATGATGAGCCTCGTAGTGATGATTAAGATTTTTGGATGGATTTATACAAACCTGTCATTAAGCTTGTGGTTTTATTGTCTTGTAAGTTTGTACATACTAGTTTATGGAACAAATCATACTAGCATAGTGTTATTGTGTTTGTAATCTGTTTTTCCTTTAATATTTTCAGAAGCATATATGACGACTGAAGTAGCTTTTAGGTTATTGAGATCATAGAAGGCACTAATTATATGGGTGTAGAATGTTGGGCTTTGCTTGAGGTTGTAGTAAAGACTCTAGTAATTTATCTTTTCTGTCATTTATAAATGTTATATTATTGCAAAATATATTTTACTGTCCATTATGAGTGTTGATTTTAAGGTCTAGTTGAATTTCCTGGAATGTCTATTGATATTTGGTTCGAGATTTTGGATCTTTTGCTCATGGATCTTCGTTATGGCATGCCGCTAATAGATGAGGAAGAAGACTTCAACACCCCAAAGACTTGGGTGTATTTTTCAATTCATGTAAGGGTGTTTTAGTAAGATATGTGCTACTTAATATGTGGTCTCTCCCATTTTTGCAAAAATAGATAAAACTCGGATGGGTTTTTTTGTGTTATGGAACTCCGATGATTTTAAGTTGTATGTTTTATGGATAGAGGGTCTAAAATTGATATACATTGTTTTTTCTTTTAAAAGAAGTAGGTATATCACTTTCTAAGAGAGAAAAGGTGGGTATACCACAAGTTTATTTTACACTCAGTTTTTTTAGATATAGTGTAATTTATATTCGAGGAAAATACTACTAGTACATCCCAACACTACACAACCCATGAATTGCAAAGGAGAAAGACAGGCCCATTACCCGCAACACGCACATGTAGCATCGTGTGAATTCTCTAAAAATCCGACGAGGGAGTCCGGAAGAAAGTATCCAGACCTAACCTTCATATTAATCCTGCGTCGGAAAGGATCAGAGCGTAAGGTAGTAGTATGGAACAAGTCTTAAGACTCTGCAGCTTTCGCAGTTTCCCGATCACCGGCGAGAGTGTGTCGTCAAGGTCCATGTTTTGCAGTTATCTGCGAGCAAGCAGATGCAGGGAGAGAGACCATGTGAAGCCATTGGACATGAGCAATTGCATGTGTCTACCACATCACAAGATGAACCTCATAGTGGTGATTAAGATTTTTGGATGGACTTTCTCAAACATGTCATTAAGCTCGTGTTTGCATTGTCTTATAAGTTCGTACATACTAGTTTATGTAACAAATCATACTACCGTTGTGTTATTTTTATTGTAATATGTTTTCTTTTAATATTTTTTATGATGACTGAAGTAGCTTTTAGGGTATTGACATCATAGATGGCATGATTATATGGGTGAAGCATGTTGGGCTTTGCTTGAGGTACTACTAAACACTCTGGTAATTTGTTGGTTCTATTATTAGTAAATACTAGTCAATGTGTATGTGCAATGCACGTTAGTTTGAAAGTATATTAAGTGCATACGGTTATTACGTAGGATATTATTTGCGTGTTATTATGTGATTATCACTACATTTGGCATGAAATTAACTGCACACTACACGTGTTGGGCGCTCAACATTGAAGCAGTCTAGGTCGTTGGATTGACATGATTTGATGGTCGAGATTAATTGGATCTGCCCCTTTGGGTCTTTTTATATTGGTATAGATTCTATTATTGCAAAATATATGCACTCTCCATTATTAGTGTTGATTTTAAGGTCTAGTTGAATTTCCTGTAATGTCTATTGAACTTTGTTGCGAGATTTTGGTTCTTCTGCTCAATGATCTTGGTTATGGCACACCGCCAATGAATAAGGAAGAAAATTTCTGACACCCCAAAGACTTGGATGTCTTTTTCAATTCATGCAAGAGTCTTTTAGTATGATATGTGCTACTTAATATATTGTCTTTTGTGCAAAAATAGATAAAACTCGGATGATTTCTTGTCTTGTGGAACTCTGATGACTGTAAGTTATATGATTTATGGATAGTGACTAAAGTGTATATACCACTCTTCTTTTTAAAAAAGTGGGTATGCCACTTTTTAAGAAAAAAAGTAGGTATACCGCGAGTGTATTTTACACTCCTTTTTTAGATAGAGTGTAATTTATACTCAAGGAAAATGTTACTAGTACAACCCAACACTAGACAACCCATGAGTTGCAAAGAAGGAAGGCAAGCCCATTAGCCGCAACGCACACATGTAGCCTCATGTGAATTCTCTCAAAATCTGGCAGAGGGAGTCTGGAAGAAAACATCCATACCAGACCTTCATATTAATCTTGTGTCCGAACGGATCGGAGGATAAGATAGTAGTATGGAACAAGTTTTACAGATTCCGCAGCTTACGTAGTTTCCCGATTGCCAGCGAGAGTGTGCGGTCAAGGTCCATATTTTGCAGTTGTCTACGAGCAAGCAGAATCAAGGAGAGAAACCATGTGAAGCCTGTGGACTTGAGCAATTGCATGTGTCTACCACATCACATGATGAGCCTCATAATGGTGATTAAGATTTTTGGATGTATTTTTTCTAACCAGTCATTAAGCTCGTGCTTGCATTGTCTTGTAAGTTAGTACGTACTATTTTATGGAACAAATCATACTACCAAAGTGTTGTTATGTTTGTAATTTGTTTTTCCTTTAATATTTTTCAGAAGCACATATGACGACTCAAGTAGCTTTTAGGGTATTGAGATCATAGAAGTCACTCGTTATATTGGTGCAGAATATTGGGCTTTGCTTGAGGTACTACGAAACACTCTACTAATTTGTTGGTTCTGTTACTAGTAAATATTCTATTATTGCGAAATATATTTTACTCTCCATTATTAGTGTTTATTGTAAGTTCTAGTTGAATTTCATGTTATGTCTATTTATCATTGTAGTAAGATTTTGGTTATTTTGCTCATGGGTCTTTATTACGGCACGCCGACGATGGATGAGGAAGAAGACTTCGACACCCCCACAAAATTGGATGTATTTTTCAATTCATGTAAGGGTGTTTTAGTAAGGTATGTGTTACTTAATATATGTTCTTTGGCTTTTGTGCAGAAATAGATAAAACTCCGATGACTTTTTTGTGCTCTGGAACTCCGATGACTATAAGTTGTATGTTTTATAGATAGAGTGACTAAAGTGGATATACATTTTTTTCTTCAAAAAAAGTGGTTATACCGATTTTGAAGGAAAAAAAGTGGGTATACCATGAATTTATTTTACACTCTTTTTTTACAGATAGAGTGTAATTTATATTCGAGGAAAATGCTACTAAAACAACCCACCACTAGACAACCCATGAGTTGCAAAGTAGGAAGGGGGGCCCATTACCCGCAACTCACACATGTAGCACCGTGCATATTCTCTAAAAAGCGACAAATAAAGTCCGGAAGGAAACATCTAGACCATACCTCATATTAATCCTGCGTTCGAACATATCAGAGCGTAAGGTAGTAGTATGTAACAAGGCTTACTTATTCCACAGCTTCCACGGTTTCCCGATCGCCGACAAGAGTGTGTCGTTAAGGTCCATGTTTTGCTGTATATGCAGGCAGCGAAACTATGTGAAGCCGGTGGACTTCAGCAATCGCATGTCTCGACCACATCAAATGATGAGCCTCATAGTGGTGATTAGGATTTTTGGTGGATTTTTTCAAACCTGTCATTAAGCACAAGCTTTCATTGCCTTGTAAGTTCGTCTGCACTAGTTTATGGAACAAATCATACTACCATAGTGTTATTGTGTTTGTAATAAATTTTTCCCTCAATATTTTCAAAAAGCATATAGAAAAATTGAAGTAGCTTTTAGGGTACTGACATCATAGAAGCCATGATTATATGGGTGAAGAATGTTCGGCTTTGCTTCAGGTACTACTAAACACTCTAGTGATTTGTTGGTTCTGTTATTAGTAAATATTCTATTATTGCAAAATATATTTTACTCTCCATTATTAGTGTTGGTTTTAAGGTCTAGTTGAGTTTCCTGGAATGTCTATTGATCTTTGTTGCAAGATTTTGGTTCTTTTGCTCATGGATCTTGGTTTTGGCACGTCGTCGATTGATGAGGAATAAGACATCGACACCCCCAAAGACTTTGATGTCTTTTTAAATTCATGTAAGGGTGTATTAGTAAGACATGTGCTACTTATTATATGGTCTTTCACGTTTATGCAAATATAGATAAAACTTGGATGACTTTTTTGTGTTGTGGAACTCCGATGAGCATAAGTTCTATGTATTATGGATCAAGTGACTAAAGTGGATATATCACTTTTCTTTAAAAAAAGTGGGTATACCACTTTATAAGAAAAAAGTGGGTATAACATTAGTGTATTTTACACTTTTCTTTCTTTTGAGATACACTATAATATATACTCGAGGAAAATGCTACTAGTAGAGCCCAACACTAGACAACCCATGAGTTGCAAAGGAGGAAGGCAGGCCCATTACCTGAAACACACACATGTAGCATCTTCTGAATTCTCTAAAAATCCGACAGAAGGAGTCTGGGAAAATATCCAAACCAGACCTTCATATTAGTTCACCGTCGGAACAGATCGGAGCGTAAGCTAGTAGTATGGAACATGTCTTACAGCTTCCACAGCTTCCGCAGTTTCCCGATCACCAACGAGAGTGTGCTGTCAAGGCCCGATGTTTTGCACTAGTCTATGATCAAGCAGATACAGGGAGAGAAACCATGTGAAGCCAGTGGGCTATAGCAATTGCATGTCTCTACCACATCACCTGATGATCCTCATAGTGCTGATTATGATTTTTAGATGGATTTATTTAAGCCTGTCATTAAGGACATGCTTGCATAGTCTTGTAACTTCGTACATACTAGTTTATGGGGAAAAAATCATACTACCATAGTGTTATTGTGTTTCTAATTTGTTTTTCCTTTAATATTTTTTAGAAGCACATCTACAACTCAAATAGCTTTTAGGGTATTGACATCATAGAAGTCACTTATTATATGGGTGAAGAATGTTGGGATTTGCTTGAGGTACTACTAAACACTCTAGAAATTTGTTGGTTTTGTTATTAGTAAATATTGTTTTATTGCAAAATATTTTACTCTCCATTATTAGTGTTGATTTTAAAGTCTAGTTAAATTTCCTAGAATGTCTATTGAACTTTGTTGCGACATTTTGCTTCTTTGCTCATGGATCTTGGTTATGGCACGCGCCAATTGCTGAGGAAGAAGATTTCCGCACCCCCAAAGAACTGGATGTATTTTTCAATTCATGTAAGGGAATTTTAGTAAGATATGTGCTACTTAATAAATGGACATTCGCACTTTTGCAAAAATTTATAAAACTCAGATGAGTTTTTTTGTGATCCAATGATGGTATGTTGTATGTTTTATGGATAGAGTGACTAAAGAGGATATACCATATTATTTTTAGAAAAGTGGGTATACCAGTTTCTAAGAGAAAAAGTGGGTCTACCACGAGTGTATTTTACTCTCTCTTTTTTGAGATAGATTGTAGTTTATATTCGAGGAAAATGCTACTAGTACAACCCAACACTAGACAAAGCATGAGTTGCAAAGGAGATAAGCACGCCCATTACCAGCAACGCACACATGTAGCATCGTGTGAACTCACTAAAATACGACAAAAGGAGTCTAGAAGAAAGCATCCAGACCAGACCTTCATATTAATCTTGTGTCCGAACGTATGGGAGTGTAAGGTAGTATTACGGAACTAGTCTTACAGATTCCGCAGCTTACGCTGTTTCCCGATTGGCGGCGAGAGTGTGCCATCAAGATCCATGTTTTGTAGTTGGCCACGAATAAGCAGATGCAGGGAGAGAAACCATGTGAAGCCAGTGGACTTGAGCAATCGCATGTGTCTACCACCTCACATGATGAGCCTCATAGTGGTGATTAAGATTTTTGGATGGATTTTTTTTCTTACATGTCATTAAGCACGTGCTTGCATTATCTTGTAACTACATACGTACTAGTTTATGGAACAAGTCATACTACCATAGTGTTATTGTTTTTGCAATATGTTTTTCCTTTTAAAAAATCAGAAGCATATATGACCACTGAACTAGCTTTTAGGGTATTGAGATCATAGAAGGCACTGATTATATGGGTGAAGAATGTTGGGCTTTGCTAGAGATACTACTAAACACTCTAGTAATTTGTTGGTTCTATTGTTATTAAATATGCTGTTATTGCAAAATATATTTTACTCACCATTATTAGTGTTGATTTTAAGGTCTAGTAGAATTTCCTAGAATGTCTATTGATCTTTATTGCGAGATTTTGGTTCTTCTGCTCATGGCTCTTGGTAACGGCACGCCAAAGATTTGGATGTATTTTTCAATTCATGTAAGTGTGTTTTAGTAAGATATGTGCTACTTAATATACTTCTGCATTTTTTCAAAAACAGATAAACCCGGATGGCTTTTTTGCCCTGTGGAACTCTGATGGTTGTAAGTTTTATGTTTTATGGATCGTGAATAAAATGAATATACTACTGTTCTTTTTAAAAAACTGGGTATACCACTTTCTAAGAAAAAAAGGGGGGATACCACGAGTGTATTTTACGCTCTCTTTTTTGAGATAGAGTGTAATTCATACTCGACGAAAATATTACTAGTACAGCTCAACACTAGACAATACATGAGTTGCAAAGGAGGAAGGCAGGCCCATTATCCACAACGCACACGTGTAGCCTCGTGCGAAATCTCTAAAAATCTGACAGAGGGAGTCTGGAAGAAAACATCTAGACCAGATCTTTTTATTAATCTTTTGTCAGAATGGATCAGAGCATACAGTAGTAGTATGGAACTAGTTCTATAGATTCCGCAGCTTCCACCGTTTCCCGATCGCCGGTGAGAGTGTGCTGTCAAGGTCCATGTTTTGCATTTGTCTACGAGCAAGCAGATGCAGGGAGAGAAACCATGTGAAGCCGGTGGACTTGAGCAATCGCATGTGTCTACCACATCACATGATGAGCCTCATTGTGGTGATTAACATTTTTGGATGGATTTTTTCTAACCTGTCATTAAGCATGTGCTTGCATTGTCTTGTAAGTTCGCATGTACTAGTTTATGGAACAAATCATACTACCACAGTGGTATTGTGTTTCAAATTTGTTTTTCCTTTAATATTTTTAAGAAGGACATATGAAGACTCAAGTATCTTTTAGGGTATTGAGATCATAGAAGTCACTGATTATATGGGTGAAGAATGTTGGGATTTGCTTGAGGTACTAATAAATACTCTAGTAATTTGTTGTTTCTGTTATTACTAATGATTCTATTATTGCAAAATATATTTTACTCTCCATTATTAGTGTTTATTTTAAGGTCTAGTTGAATTTCATGTTATGTCTATTTATCTTTGTTGCGAGATTTTGGTTCTTTTGCTCATGGATCTTGGTTACGGCCCGCCGCCGATGGATGAGGAAGAAGACTTCGACAACCCGGAGATTTGGATGTATTTTTTAATTCATGCAAGGGTGTTTTAGTAAGATATGTGCTACTTAATAAGATATGTGCTACTTAATATATGGTCTTTGGCATTTTTGCAAAAAATAGAACTCGGATTACTTTTTTGTGTTGAGGAACTCCGATGACTGTTAGTTGTATGTTTTATGGATAGAGTGACAAAACTGGATATACTTTTGTTTTCACAAAAAGTGGTTATACCACTTTTTAGGAAAAAATGTGGGTATACCATGAATTTATTTTACACTCCTTTTTTTAGATAGAGTGTAATTTATATTCGAGGAAAATGGTACTAATACAGCCCAACACTAGACAACTTGTGAGTTGCAAAGTAGGAAGATGGGCTCATTACCCGCAACGCACACTAGTAGCATCGTGTAATTTAAGCATATTTTTTTATGTTTACCTTTTGCATACACATTGTAAAATTTTTATACATCATTAACTTTTATTATACACATGTTTAAAAATTTATAAATACATGACTAATATTTTTTTCAAAATGTATTTTTTTGTCTACATTTTGTATAAAAAATTTCATTTTTTGCATAGATCAGGAACATTTTGCAGTCATATGTTTAATGTTTTAAAAATACTCTCTAAAAATCCGATAAAGGGAGTCTGGAAGAAAACATCTAGACCAGACCTTCATATTAATCCTGCTTTCGAACGTATTGGTGTGTATGGTAGTAATATGAAACAAGTCTTTCTTATTCCGCAGCTTCCGCAGTTTTCCAATCGCCGGTGAGAGTGTGTCGTTAAGGTCCATGTTTTGCAGTTATCTACAAGCAAGCAGGCGTAGGGAGAGAAACCATGGGAAGCCAGTTGTTAGAAGGGAGAGAGGGGTTTGGTGGAATAGTTCATGTATTGCTTGAGCCTCATGGGCATATATATACGAGTACAAAGACCAACTTGGAGTACAAGACAAGGCAGGACCAAATCCTAGTCTATCCTATACTTCCTAATAATCCTTATACTCGACATCCCCCCGCAGTCACAACGGTAGCGACGCAGACGATGAGACTGGAGAAGAATCTGAAGGCAATCCGACGGACACCCCCCACAGTCGTAATGGTCGATGCATCGCGACAGTCATGGCTGGAGTGGAAACCGACGAGGTTGCTCAAGCAAGGCGGTAGCCCTTTGTGCCGTTTGCCGATGTAGCCGAGAGGGTGGGTGGTGAAGCCGTGGTCGAGGTAGCCATGCGAAGAATGCCGTGGTCGATGTCGAGTCAGGATGGTCGGTGTCGTGGAAGTCGCCGTGGAGCCGCGGGCGCAAGTGGGCGCCGAGTTAGCATGGACGCGGTGGTGTCGAAGTAGGGGTACGCCAGGAAGTAGATGATGTTGACGACGCGTCGCGCCGGGGTTGCCAACCCTGGGGACACATCGTAGACGAAGGCACGCATCGGTGTTGCCAGCACCGGGCATGCGTAGACGGACGAAGACGAAGTTGACGAAGCATCGCGCCAGGCTTCCCAGGCCCGGGGACACGTCGTGGACGAAGGCACGCGGCGGTGTTGCCAGCACCGGGCATGCGTAGACTGGGACCTGCACAAGCTGTACGCCATGTCGAACAAGTCAGAGAGGCCAACAGAGAAGGACTCGACGACGGTTGCGGCGCCAATCGGCGCGGGGCCAATGTCGCCCGCGGTTGTTAGAGTAGATGAAGCAGTCGGGGTAGATGACGGCGACGCTGGCGACGAGCTGGGCTGGATGAAGACGAACAGGGTGGACGGGCGGCGGTGGCGGCTACGGGGGTAGCGGCGGCGACGGTCGAAGAAGAGCGGCGGTGGTGGCCTGACGGCGGCGGCGGCTAGGTTATGAGTGCGGCGGCGATGCTCGAAGTAGGCGAAGAACCCTGACAGCATGACGAAGACCGGCGCGGACGGTGGCGTTCCCACGCCAAAGGAGGTGGTGCGGCGCATGTCACGGGAAGTCGCCCGCGGGGACGGCGGTGGACCGCGGGCCGCGGCGCTACGGCCCGAAGGGGCGACGTAGCGGCGGCGGGCAGGTCGGGGCGACGACGGAAGACCTCGGGACGGTTGCAGGGACCGCGGGCTGCGGTGCTACAGCCCGAAGGGGCGGCGCAGCGGCGGAGCGTGTGGTGGTGCAACCGCGTCGACGGCCTCGAGACGGCGGCGTGGACCGCGTGCCACGCTCGCTACGGCCCGACGGGGCAACGCAGCAGCGGCGCGAGGGTCGGTGCAGCCACAGGGACGGCCTGGAGCGGACGGCCTCGGGGCGGCGGTAGACCGCGGGCCGCGGCACTACGGCCCAAAGGGGCGACGCAGCGGTGACGCGAGTCGTTGCAGCCGGGAGAAGAACCACGGGGCGGCGGTGCTGCGGCCTAATGGGGCGACGCAGCGGCAGCCCATTGCTCAATCGGTAGAGGGACGCGCTGAACTCGGACAGTCTTCACGGGGCCTGCAGAGGCGCGTGCAACCGACGGGCCAGGACGGTCGCACGGCGTAGATGAGGTGGATCGCGGCGGTGGACGGGTGATCAATTCGATCGCGCGCGAGGTCGGGGACGCCGCTCGATGGAGACGTGGTGGTGACGGAGTCCGAGATGAAGCCGGTGACGGCTGGCGGCAGGGCGGTTATGATTGGCCACCGCATGGCGCGAGGCCGCCGGGTCGGGTGATGCAGGAGTCCCGGTTGGAGCAGGACGGTGACGGCCGGTGTAGATCGACGGGCGGCCAGCGCGCGAACGGCGACGGTGAAGGGCCGCCGCATGACGCGAGGCCACCGGGTCGTGGCGACCGGTGGGCAGACGCGCGGACGACGCATGAGGCCGCCGGGTCGGTGAAGGAGCCGGTCGGTCGCGCTAGTGTCGAAGTAGAGGCGCGGGGTGTTGACGATGGCGGTGGGTAACACAAAACGATCCAGTGGATCGGAAAACCAAAAAGTAGACGCCGATCAAAGCGAGCGGCGAGAGAGAGAAAAACCCGGATCAAAGGATCGGGAAAAAGACTCTCTAGGGCAGCCGGCCAACAGGCCGGCGGACGAACCCTAGGTACGGGCGGTGCGGCCCCCGGCGGCGGTCATGGAGGCCGACCGCCCCAGGGGCGGCGTGCGGGTGCGGAAGCGGCGGCCACTAGGGTTTAGAACCCGGAAACTGATACCATGTTAGAAGGGAGAGAGGGGTTTGGTGGAATAGTTCATGTATTGCTTGAGCCTCATGGGCATATATATAGGAGTACAAAGACCAACTTGAAATACAAGACAAGGCAGAACCAAATCCTAGTCTATCCTATACTTCCTAATAATCCTTATACTCAACACCGGTGGACTTGAGCAATCGCATGTCCCTACTACATCACATGATGAGCCTCATGGTGGTGATTAAGATTTTTGGAAGGATTTTTTCAAACCTGTCATTAAGCACGTGCTTACATTGTCTTGTAAGTTCATACGTACTACTTTATGGAACAAATCATACTACCATAGTGTTATTGTGTTTGCAATCTGTTTTTCCTTTAATATTTATCAGAAGCATATATGACGACTGAAGTAGCTTTTGGGGTATTGAGATCATAGAAGGCACTGATTATATGGGTGAAGAAAGTTGGGCTTTGCTTGAGGTAGTACTAAACACTCTAGTAATTTTTTGTTATGTTATTATTAAATATTCTATTATTGCAAAATATATTTTACTCTTCATTATTAGTGTTGATTTTAAGGTCTAGTTGAATTTCCTGGAATATCTATTCATCTTTGTTGCGAGATTTTGGTTCTTCTGCTCATGGATCTTGGTTACGGCACGCCGCCAATGGATGCGGAAGAAGAGTGCAACACCCCAAAGATTTGGATGTATTTTTCAATTCATGTAAGGGTGTTTTAGTAAGATAAGTGCTACTTAATATATGGTCTTTTGTATTTTTGCAAAAATAGATAAAACTCATATGACTTTTTTGAACACGAGCTGACAATGCAGCATGTGGATTGGTTGACCGGTCAACTAAACAATATACGGAGCTATACGCTGACACAGTGAGCGTATAATCCGTCGGTATAGAGAGTTTGAGTGAGAGAGGAGGCCCGTGAGAGGTAGCAGAGAGAGAGAGAAAGGGCTACTCCCTCTGTTCGATAATGTAGTTATAACATTTTTTTTAAGTCAAACTTTTGAAACTTTGACCAAGTTTATAAAGAAATTACTTATATCTACAATAGCAAAGATAAATGATAATATGAAGTAAGTACGTGTTGTGATGAATCTAATGATCGTTCCAGATGTAAATGTTTTTCTCCAC
Organism: Triticum aestivum; assembly: GCF_018294505.1. Lineage (NCBI taxonomy): Eukaryota > Viridiplantae > Streptophyta > Magnoliopsida > Poales > Poaceae > Triticum > Triticum aestivum. The sequence goes on from NC_057795.1 coordinate 662,946,647, forward strand.
ATATACCTGGTCAAAATTTTCTGAGGTTTGAATTTTCAAAACATCCATATTCTTATGGACGTGACAGAGTCCCTAGAGAGAGAGAGAGAGAGAAGTGTGTGTGCGTTTGTGAAAGAGACATGGACAACACACGATAAAAGTAGAGAAAAAGCATGTGTGTCTTATGCAAACATATCACACATGCATCTTCGACAATGGAGGCAAGGTGAGGAGATAGTGTGTGGTTGTTTGGAACCAAGAGAGGAAGACCCCTAGCACGTGACCAAGAGGGGTCTGACAAACAAGGGAGAGAGGTCGAGACAGACGTACGGAGAAAATGCAGACATGGGAGGAGAGAGTGTATGTTTGTCATAGAGAGATCCCCTGGAGATCGTGATGGGACTACATGGGTGGGAGATCGAGTGACAAGGTGTGTGCGCGATAGAAGATGTCCCGAGAGATATCGAGATAGACGTATGGATGGAAGGAGACAATACGTGTGTTCCTGATGGCTAGTAAGAGATAATCATACTTAGGAGGGGGGGAGTGCTTGCGCCTATGGCCCTGTTTGGATACTCTAACTCAGTTAGAGGTTAGAGTTAGATTCATACCCTGAAATAACCCTGAACTAACTCTAAGTAAAGAGGTGTTTGGATGGCAGGGTTAGATGGAGCGCGGATACGGCGAGGCACCTTCACGGGCGGTGCGAGAGGGAGGGAGGGAGAGGACGAGAAGCTTCGAGAAAGTGGGGAGGGATCTGCTGCGGGGAGAGCGAGAGAAAAAAGTGTTTATTAGTGGTCCCGAGAAGAACTAACCCAAATAAGCACCTCTTGTATGGGTTAGTTTTTTTGGATGGGTTAGATGCATCTAACCTAAACTAACCCTCCTCTTTGGATCTTTTTGGGTTAGTTGACTCCAAACTAACCCAAACTAACTCTAACCCATGGATCCAAACAGAGCCTATGATGGAGTGAGGGATTATGGTACTTAGGGGGGTGCGTGTCACATGGAGAGAGAACAAGGGCTGAGAGTGTTGGATGGGTCTATATGTATAGCGCGAGCGAGACATGTGTATGTGTGAACCAGGGAGATATAAGGCCAGTTTGGCTTGCGTCGTGAGCATATTTTGCGTGGCCTGGGGTTGTGGTTGGATTTCATGCACGCTTGTTTGGTTGCTACCCTGTGAAAAAGAAAGCCCGCCTGGGCTGGGTTCCCTTGAACTTTAATTAGCCTGGCTGAACTCCAGACACTGCAAGTAGCCTGGCCCAAGCGACCGATTTCGAACGCCTGGCCGTGCCTGGTCGTGCGGCCACGAGGCTAACAGCAACATGGATGGATATTAGCATTAAATAATTGATGCATGGATTGATTGATGGGACGTTGATACTTTGCCTGGCCCAGGCATGAACCAAACGCTTCAGCACCACACAAGCTTGGCCAGGCAGAAATATTTTACATCTCACGTCCACACCAGGCAGTACCGGCCATCAAGGCATGAGGGTTAGGTCACGAACCAAACTGACCAATAAAGTTTGAGAAAGATTGAGGAGCCCCGATAAGGCTGAGTGGTGCATCAGATAGCTGAGAGGGGGAAAGAGATATTCCATCCGCTCGATAATGCAGTGCATGTAAATTTTTTAGAAGTCAAACTTTGGAAACTTTGATCAGGTTTACACAAATGTTATTTATATCTACAATACCAAAGATGCATCATACGAAACTACATCTCATGGTGAATCTAATGGTATATGTTTGCTGTACCAGATGTAATTGTTTTTCTCCACGTACATGGTCAAACTTTGTGATGTTTGACTTTTCAATAAATCTATATGCTATGGATGGAGGAGAGTGCCTCAGTCGAGACAGATCAAGTGCGTGTGAAGGAGAATGAGTAAGTGTGCAAAAAGAGTATGTGTGTGAAAGAGAAAGTGAAAACAAACGATAAATTAGAGAGAGTGTGTGTTTTTTTGTTTCTTATGCAAACATATCACGCATGCATCTCCGAGATGGAAAAGCGAGGCGAGGACATACACGAAGATAGCTAGTGTGTGATTGTTTGCAACGGAGACAGACACCCCTGTAGCACATGTCCAATAGAGGTCTGTCCAACAAGGAAAAAAGGTCGAGAGGGACACCTGGATGGCATGGACGCATGGGGAGGGAGAGAGGGTGCGTTTGTGATAGAGAGATCCCCTCGAGATCGTGAGGGGACTATATGGGTGGGAGATCGAGGGAGTGCGTGCGCGATAGAAAGATGCCCCGAGAGAAATCGAGATAGACCATGCACATGTTTGTGATGGAGACTAAGATTAGCTAGTCATAAACATATAGGGGGGACTGCGTGTGCCTACAATTGAGTGAGAGACCATCATACTTGGCTAGCTGGGCATGAGATTGTGTGTGTGTGTGCGTGTGAGATGGAGAGAGAACGAGGGAGAGAGATAGATTTTTAGATGGGCCTATCGAGCGCGAGTGAGATATGCATGTGTATGTGTGACCCAGGTGGATGGAGAGTTTGAGAGAGGGGGGGAAGAGCTCCGAGACGACATAGTGGTGCGTGAGAGAGTTACGGGCAAAGAGTCAAGGAATTTGTGTGCGTACGATGAGTGCACCCAAGATATCTAGCTTGGAATAGCTAGAGTATCATACACAGTGTGCGAGAGAGACCTATAGATGGTGTATATATGAATGCGAACTAGAAAGACCCCTTCCCCCGCCATACACACACACAAAGAGAGAGAGAGGGGGGGGGGGATGGAGAGAAAGGGAGAGGGACCAACAAGGTTTTTTGTGTCGGATGTGTGAGACAGAATTGAAGATTGCCGGCAAGAGAGTGAGAGAGAGAGAGAGAGAGAACAGGAGTCCGGGAGAGGGGGAGGTCGCGTTTTATGCATCAAAGACTGATATAAACCATGTTTCGATATAAACTTGCATTCAAATATTTAAATTGGAGAACATGTTGTCTGCAATCCACACATGAACGGATATATGCGTATATCAAACAAGTTCAATAATTTGACTTTCAACATGTTCATGGAGTACTATAATACTGTACAACATGCTACTCGATTGAGGTGTTCAATTTTGGATTTAGTTCACTATTTTGACCTACTGAACGAGCTAGTTCATTGAATCGAGATATTTCATTTTGCGTTTGATTGTCGTTTTTGAGTGGGTCAACTATTTGTCACATAGTAAATCGCTAGCAACGAGCATGTAAAAACACATTGCTCCCGAGCATCATCTCTCCATCTAAAAAAGAAGTGGCAAGCTAATATTTCAAAATTTGATTCGAATCGACTTGGTAAGGTAGACGTGGATGCTCGTTCTCCCAAAATTTGAACGAACCGTTAAACATCCTCTCTGCTCGGTGGAATTCGCCAGAGCAAATAAATGGGAGATGCGAAATTACCGTCCTATGTGGGACACGCATCAATTGGCCCGTTGTACATCGAGGGTAGGTTCGTAACTTAATCCAAGCGCGCCTTCTCCTCGGCCGAAATGACATGTGCCAAATAATTCATAAACCATGGTCGGCAAAACACGCTCTCCTAGCCCGAAATAGCTCGTGCCCACTATTTCAAAAACGCTCTCCTCGCCCGAAATCGCTCGTGCCCATTATAGTTCAAAACACGCCCTCCTCGCCCGAAATCACTCCCGCCCACTATTTGGGGAGAAGCAAAGTTACTCTACTATCCCCGACCCTCAGTACACAGACCAAAGCCGAGAAGCCTATAGGCAAGGGTAGAACTGTAACTCCCCCTCACTTTTTAGACAAATGCGTCCATAAGACATGGTTCCACTCCCCTCCCAATCCCCCCCCCCGCCCTCCCCCATTCATACCTCGTGGGCGCCAAATCACCTTCTCCCCAGGAAGCTCCCTTCTCCCGAGCCGCGAAACCTCTGCCCCACCTCCATGGCGCCCCGCACCGCACCAATTTCACAGCTGCCCTCCTCCCTAATGCCGTAGACGCTGTCCAATTGCCGTCGTGCACTGGGACATGTGCCTCTTACTCGTGCTGCTGGTGCTGCCTCGACGACGGCCGTGTGAACCGTATCGGAGCCGACTCACCCCCGCCGTTGTTCACGGCGCTGGAGCGGCTCCAACTTCGGATTTGTCCAGAGTCCTGGCGCTGCTTCCGCGTCGCCGTCGACCGTCGTGACATCGCTCTTTCCCTGCCGCCAGTCGCCGCCGCAACCGCGCTGGCCTCACCGACTCGGCAGCTGGACCTGCCTACTTCACCATGCCGCCAGATAGGTCGCACCCTCATCTCAAATCACTTTATTTAGGCGTCAGTTGTCTAAATTTTTATTCTGGGCCAATCGATTCCCAATGGGAAGCAGCACCCCTCAAGGCGGCGGAGCTCCTAGGCTGCCGGTTGGCTGGTGTCTAACGTAAGGGTGCGGGGCCGCAAGTTCACCGCGGAAGCAGCGCTTAGATGGCTATCTTTTAGAGTTGCGTGGGTTGAAGGTACTGCCGCCGCCAGATCTGGATGACGGGGAGTCTTTGTGGATTGGCCCGGGGGCGGCGCAACCACGGCAGTGCGGTGGGGCGGGGAGCGGGGTTTTGGCCGGGGCCACAGACGGCGGAGGCAGGCTGCTCTGCCGTTGGTCGCTGGCTCTTCGGGGAAGATTCCGAACAGTGTTAGCCGGTAGGCACAAGACGGCCATCAAGCCATCCGGCGTAGATCAGACAGTACCAAAATAAAATAAAATCATGTGACCCCAATTTAGTCTTCAGTCAACAGACGTGTGACCACTCTCGTACCTTGCTGTTGATCTCTTAGTGTATTTCCTCAGATCAAAGAGATATGTCGTTCTTAACATTATGCGTTATCTGCATCTTCAGACACACCATCTTCCGACTCACCGCAGCTGCTGCAACAAGGGAAGCATACACCAGAAGGGAGCTACAGTCCCCACTCAACAGTTCCCTGCATCGAATGCGCGTGCCCGACATGGACAGCCACAACAACTGCAGGGCCATCGACAAGTCAGCATATGATGCTCACTCCTATGGATGGCAGCCTGATAGGTTGTACCCTCATCTTACTTGTGTGCAACATTTATGGCTTTGTTATTCATCTAAGCACGGAAAATAGATCATCACATTTCACTGTATATTCATGCTGATCTCTTACGGGTCTTGTTCAGGAGTTCACACTGTTCCATAGTTCAGCTAAGATACTTGATCTTTAGGTAACGATGTTCCATGGTGATTATAGTATTATACCACTTCTAGTATTACCTATGTTGTTCTTTAATACTTTTGTGTGCCATCTAGTTAATCTCGAGTACAAACGATACATATTATGTAGCTTTCATCTGTGTTCTCCCTTTAGTTTATGAGACCTGTTGCTGCTAGTTAACCCCAGTCCTACTATTTATGTCGTCTCCTACAGGCACTCATTTACATAAATCTAACTACTAGTTGTCTTCCATGCATGTCAGATATAATTACACACACTGATATATCCACAAGAACCTCACGGAGCAATGTAAAGGCCAATAAACTTGATGTCAATGATACCCAATATGATGGAACATGTAAAGGCAGTTCTTCAGAAGACTTGCAGAAAGATGATGAATCCTCTTCACCCCACAAGGTCCTTGCTCTAACTTGGCATGTGATATGGGTACAACATGCATACAATGTCCTGGAGTGTATCTACTTTGTTGCAATGCCATGTGCTTAGCATGCTGATCATGCATGTAAATATGTCATGCCTTCCTTTTTTGCAGTACCTATTCCATTCATGATAACATGTTTTCAAATTCAAGTACTGTCATTCTACTCTATTGCAATGCCATCTGCTTAATTTGGACATCATGCTTCTGAATATCTTATGCATTGTTATTCATCAGTATGTACTTCATCTGTCTGCCATATCAGTTTGTTGTGTTGTCCTGTCGTATCCCTAGCTCTTACACCATACTCCCTCCGTCCGGATTACATGTTATGGATAAAAAAGGATGTATCTAGAACTGAAATATGCCTAGACCCATCCATTTTTTTCCGGATGGAGGGAATACATGTCAATATGTCATGCCTTCCTATTCTTCAGTACCTATTCCATCTCTCTGCTGTCGCATGTTTTATAATTAAAGCACCATTCTTCTATACAAGGCATGCAAGGGGAAGACAACTATGTTAGAATATGAAGGGTTACAAACAAGGCCTTTGCAAAAGATCCAAACGCCAGGAGATAATAAACCAACTCCCGTTTTTATAGATACTGCTCCAGCACGGAGAAACCCAACTCCTACTGATAATAAGCAGATTCCAGTGGCCAAAGAACTAGTCCGCTCCAGTCTAGCAAAAATATGTCAACTCAATTCTAAGAAGCATGTGCGTATCCTTGCGTCATGAAACTTTATAGCATGCTGATCATATTTTCTACATGTTCCTTACCCATCTCTCTTTTAGAAAATAAGCTTAACAGATAAAAGAATTTCTGCAATGGTATCGTTTATGAGGAAAGATTTTTGCAGGAATTCTCGGTGCTCCAATGTAGATGTAAGTACCTGTTGTATATCACTATATTTTTACATCAGCATGTATTTTGTTAATCGGCGTGAATGCAACCTTTATCTGATCTAAATTTAGTTGTAGCAAAATGTATGATTAATGGCCACAATGTTGATTTTTGTAAGGAAAACTGCCTGGTAGTTTTGCATCCTGAGCTGCATGAGTGTACTATCTCATATCAGTGGGTTTGAATACTTTGGTTCTGCAGTGGGTTTTTTAGTGTTTTTTTTACTGTGTTGACATGTCGTATCCCTAGCTCTTACATCATACTCCCTCCGTCCAGATTAAATGTCGCATAAATGGATAAAACTGAATGTATCTAGAACTGAAATACGCCTAGACCCGTCCATTTATTTTCGGATGGAGGGAATACATGTCAATATGTCATGCCTTTCTATTCTTCAGTACCTATTCCATCTCTGCTGTAGCATGTTTTATAACTGAATCACCATTCTTCTATATAAGGCATGCAAGGGGAAGACGACTATGTTAGAATCTAAAGGGATACAAACCAGGTCTTTGCAAAAGATCCAAACACCAGGAGATAATAAACCAACTCCATTTTTCATAGATACTGCTCCAGCACAGAGAAACCCAACTCCCACTGATAATAAGCAGATTCCAGTGGCCAAAGAACTAGTCCGCTCCAGTCCAGCAAAAGAATGTCAGCTCCATTCTAAGAAGCGTGTGCGTATCATCGCATCATGAAATTTTATAGCATTCTGATCATATTTTCTACATGTTTCTTACCCATCTCTCTTTTAGAAAATAAGGTTGAATGATAGAAGACTTCCTCCATTGGGATCGTATTCGAGGAAAATATCTTGCGGGAATTCTCTGTGCTCCAATGCTGATGTAAGTACCTGTTGTATATCACTATATTTTTACATCAACATGTATTTTATTAATCAGCGTGAATCTAACCTTTATCTGATCTAAAATTAGTTGTAGCAAAATGTTAAAGGCACCAATGTTGATTTTTGTAAGGAAAACTGCCTGGTAGTTTTGCATACTGAGCTGCATGAATGTACTATCTCATATCACGCACATTACTGAATTGTAGTGCTTCTCTGGTTGCCCATTCATTCATTGTGTCAATGTTGCTTTCGTGCTACCTTACATGGCTGATGATAGCTATGCCATATTGTGTTAATTTGGTGTAGGCTAGTTACCCAAACGTTCGTTGTGTTAATGTTGCTTTCCTATTATCTGACTTGGGCAATGATAGCAATACTAGTGTGTTAATTTTGTGCAGGTTGCTGAAAATAAGAAGACAAACTCTAAAAACAGCAAGGCAACCCCATTGTTTCTTTCCAGTAAATCTAGGCCAGGTAATATGGAAATAACTCATGATTAATCTGTTTGGCTCCCATCCTAATTTATGTTATGATGCACTGGTCGAGACACTCTCCACTATCAATAATACAAGCCTGCCAAAATCGGCATCTGAATCTGTTCAGTATCCTCTATCTCGAATGCAACGGAATAAATGTATGTTTGTGAACCAATTAATGGCTGAAGCAATGATGGAAATGGTGGATGAATCAGAGGAGCAGAGTCGTGCGACACAACAACTGATCAATGTTTTCAGAGACAGTGTAGCAAAGCAGAAAGAACTTGCCCACATGCTTATGGGCATCATCTGTGCTGAGGTTGCAGATTGTGACATTGTAGATGGTTAGGTTCTGCTCATTTATTTGCACTGGCATCAATCTTTGATTGCCCAGTGGATATAATTTCCTGTAATATATGCTGGATGTGCAACGTTATTCCCTATATGTCGTACCTTTGCTTGATCGGTTTTGGTCCTGTGCATAATTGCTCGTCGTAATGGGCTCAAATTACCTAATTTGTCCTAAAGACATGTATGAACTTTAGTGGGCCCATTAAGTTAATGGGCCGTTACTAGGCCAAAAGTTAATGGTCGGCCTCTTACCTCCCGGGTCGTTAACAGGCCGACATCGAAGCGGGTAACAGGTGGCCCCAATTTATTTCACGGGCCATTAACAGGCATTACTCTTCAGTTATCTACCAACATAAGCATTGAAGTTTTCTTGTTTAGCCATAAAGTCATCAAATTCATCCAAGCATTGTCAAGCAAACTTAGTAGACGGGATTTCAACTTTATCATATCTATAGAGAGAATTTACCTTTACTACCTGTGTCGGTTATCAAGACCATGTGTTGCTACAACATGTGGTATATTAAGGCCATGTATTTCTTTAATAGGAGGTAAATTCTTAACATCTTTAGCTTTAATACCTTTTTCTTTCATAGATTTCTTTGCCTCTTGCATATCTTCGGGACTGAGAAATAGAACACCTCTTTTCTTCGGAGTCGTTTTAGGAGTTGGCTTAGGAGTTGGCTCAGGAAGTGTCCAATTATATTCATTAGTCAACATACTATTCAATAGCAATTAAGCTTGATCGACTATTCTTTCCCTGAAAACACAACCAGCACAACTATCCAGGTGGTCTTTGGAAGCATCAGTTAGTCCATTATAAAAGATATCAAGTATTTCATTTTTCTTAAGAGGATGATTAGGCAAAGCATTAAGTAATCGAGAAGCCTCCCCCAAGCTTGTGGGAGACTCTATTCTTCAATTTGCACAAAATTATATATTTCCCTTCAAGCAGCTTGTTTCTTATGAGCGGGGAAATATTTAGCAAAGAAGTAATGAATCATGTCCTCGGGACTATGCACACAACCAGGATCGAGAGAATTAGACCAAGTTTTAGCATCACCCTTTAATGAGAATGGAAATATCTTAAGGATATAATAGTAGGTTTTCTCATCATTAGTGAATAGGGTGGCTATATTATTCAATTTAGTAAGATGTGCCACAACAATTTCAGATTCATAGCCATAAAAAGGATCAGATTCAACCAAAGTAATTATCTCAGGATCGACAGAGAAATCATAATCCTTGTCAGTAACAAAGATAGGTGAAGTAGCAAAAGCATGGTCATATTTCATTCTAGCATTCAGAGACTTCTGTTTTAGCTTAGCTAATAATTTCTTAAGATCAGATCTATCATTGCAAGCAAGAATATCTCTAGCAGTTTCTTCATCCATAACATAACCCTCAGGAACAACAGATAATTCATATTTAGGGGGAGAACCTTCATCATCACTATCATCAATAATATCAGTTTCAAGAATTTCATTCCCTCTAGCCCTAGCAAGTTGTTCATCAACAAATTCACCTAATGGCATAGTAGTATCAAGCATAGAAGTAGTTTCATTATAAGCATCATGCATAGTAGAAGTGGCATCCTCAATAACATGCGACATATCAGAATTAATAGCAGAAGAAGGTTTAGGTGTCGCAAGCTTACTCATAACAGAAGGAGAATCAAGTGCAGAGCTAGATGGCAGTTCCTTACCTCCCCTCGTAGTTGAGGGATAAATCTTAGTTCTTCCGTATTCCAAGTTCCTCATAGTGATCAGCAGATATAAATCCCAAGTGACTCAAAGAATAGAGCTATGCTCCCCGGCATCGGCGCCAGAAAATAGTCTTGATAACCCACAAGTATAGGGGATCGCAACAGTTTTTGAGGGTAGAGTATTCAACCCAAATTTATTGATTCGACACAAGGGGAGCCAAAGAATATTCTCAAGTATTAGTAGTTGAGTTGTCAATTCAACCACACCTGGATAACTTAGTATCTGCAGCAAAGTATTTAGTAGCAAAGTAGTATGGAAGTAATGGTAACAATAGCAAAAGTAACAGTGACGGTTGTGTAGTAATTGTAACAGTAGCAACGGTAAAGTAACTAAGCAAAGAGCAATATGTGAAAAGCTCATAGGCATTGGATCAGTGATGGATAATTATGTAGGATGTGATTCATCATGTAATAGTTACAACATAGGGTGACACAGAACTAGCTCCAATTCATCAATGTAATATAGGCATGTATTCCGAATATAGTCACACTACAGGAAACAAGAAATTTGCCGTCTGGGGATCACAGACGGCAAAGACCTAAATCCAGACAGCAAAGAGTTTGCCATCAGAAAGTAGACGGCAAAGTCAGACGGCAAAGATAAATCGGCAAAGAATACTTTGCCGTCAGCATTTTATCTGACAGACGGAAAATTCTTTGCCGTCAGCCGAAACTTCTTTGTCGTTTGCCTTATAAATCACAAACGGCAAAGAAAAGTGATTTTGCCGTCAGCTAGACTACATCTTTGTCGTGAGCTATTTGCGTCTTTGCCTTCAACCTCTTATATCACAGACGGCAAAGAATGGGTCAAATTGAAAAAAAAATACAACAGCATTGCTCCCGAAGGATGCGGTCAACGCATGCAAGTGCACCTTATCTAATCTTTCTTTAATCTTTCTTCATCTTTTTAAGAGGGAAAGGCCTGTCCGTGTCTAGTGCCTTTCATTCAACATTAGAGGAGTACAAAATGTAAACTGGACCGCAAGGGAATTAAAGTTACAGAATAGTCCTTCAAATTTACAGAAAGGACCCCAAAACATAAAATAGAAAAGCAATCAGGTCCTTCTTTGCTGCAGAATTCTGCTCGCCCAACCGTCCAGCCCGATGCCCGCCGCTCCACTCTATCGTGCTCAGCTTGCACGCCGCCACCCTGTCCTGCTCATCGCGCCGCCGTCTGGACCCGCTCAGCTGCGCGGCTCCGTCCCAGACGCGCTCGGGAGGCATGCAAGGGAGTCGGGGATGGGCGGTGCTCGCCAGGCGGAGTCCCCGGCTGCTGTCGCGGTGGAGCTCGCGAGCTAGGCACGGGACCTCAAGGTCAGGGCCGGTGCCGGGGGTGGAGGCCGGTGGAGGCCTGTGGGGGTGACGGGGCCGGGGCCGCCGGTGGCCAGCGGGGGCGACGGTGCATGGAGGTTGCCGGGGTCGACGAGCGATGGGGCTTGGAGGCCTGCGGAGGCCTACGGGGGTGACGGGGCCGGGGCCGCTGGAGGCCAGCGGGGGCGACGGGGGGCGGATGCTGCCGGGACGACGAGCGACGGGGCTTGGAGGCCGGCGGGCGAGATGATGGCTAGCGTTGCCCGGGCCGGCCGGCCAGATGGCGGCCAGCGAGGTGGAGGTGGGCGAGGCAGGCCTACGGTGGCGACGGGGCAAGTGGTCGCGGCCGCCAGGAAAAGTGGTTGCCGGCGAGGCAGGGAACGGGGGGCGAGCTGTTGGCCGGGGCCGGTGGTCGAGGTGGTGCAGGCGCCGGTCGGTCTGCTCGATGGATCGGGAGAGGGAGAGAAACGAGAGGGAGAGAGAGACGTGCGGTGGGGATGGAGATAAGGTAGACAGGACGTGGGTCGCGTGGGTGCTGCCCTGGGGGCGTGTGCATCATGGGTGGGTGGGGTGTGGACGGCCTGGTGGGTGCGGATGTGCGTTTAAGATGTTGCCAAGTCATCGATCCATGTGATCGATCCGTGTGATGTGCTTCCTCTTTGCCGTCTGTGAAAAAAATACAAATGGAATAGAGCTCACTTTGTCGTCTGCAAAACAAAACACAGACGGCAAATAATCTTTACCGTCTACAGAAAAAAATATAGACAGCAAATAAACTTTGTCGTCTGTGATCTTTGTTGCAGACGGCAAAGTGAGCTCTTTGCCGTCTGTGATTTTTCTCGCAGATGGCAAAGTTTATTTTCCCGTCAGTTTTTCTTTGCCGTTTGTTGATGCCAGCAAACCCTTTCTTTGCCATCTGCCCGATGAAAAGCTGACGGCAAAGACGCCCCCAGACGGCAAATTATCTGTTTCCCGTAGTGTCATACGTTCTTATGGAAAAGAACATGCATGACATCTTTTGTCCTACCCTCCCATGGCAGCGGGGTCATATTGGAAACTAAGGGATATTAAGGCCTCTTTTTAATAGAGTACCAGACCAAAGCATTAACAATTAGTGAATACATGAACTCCTCAAACTACGGTCATCACCGGTAAGTATCCTGATTATTGTCACTTCGGGGTTAATGGATCATAACACATAATAGGTGACTATAGACTTGCAAGATAGGATCAAGAACTCACATATATTTATATAAACATAATAGGTTCAGATCTGAAATCATGGCACTCGGACCCTAGTGACAAGCATTAAGCATAGCAAAGTCATAGCAACATCAATCTCAGAACATAGTGGATACTAGGGTTCAAACCCTAACAAAACTAACTTGATTACATGGTAAATCTCATCCAACCCATCACCGTCCAGCAAGCCTATGATGAAATTACTCATGCACAGCAATGAGCATCATGAAATTGGTGATGGAGGATGGTTGATGATGACGACGGTGACGAATCCCCCTCTCCGGAGCCCCGAACGGACTCCAGATCAGCCCTCCCGAGAGAGTTTAGGGCTTGGCGGCAGCTCCGTATCGTAAAATGCGATGAAACTTTCTCTCTGGGTTTTTTCTCCCCGAACGTGAATATATGGAGTTGGAGTTGAGGTCGGTGGAGCTTCAGGGGGCCCACGAGGCAGGGGGCGTGCCCTAGGGAAGGGGCACGCCGCCCACCCTCGTGGACAGGGTGTGGGCCCCCTAGTGCTGATTCTTTTGCTAGTATTTTTTATTAATTCCAAAAAGTTGCTCCCTGGATTTTCAGGTCATTCTGAGAACTTTTATTTCTGCACAAAAATAACACCATGGCAGTTCTTCTGAAAACAGCGTCAGTCCGGGTTAGTTCCATTCAAATCATGCAAGTTAGAGTCCAAAACAAGGGCAAAAGTGTTTGGAAAAGTAGATACGACGGAGACGTATCACCCAGCTTCAACATCAACAACTCAAGATGAGGCCAAGACCCCCGAAGGGATAGGCTTCCTCAGGCTGGCTCCCGAGGGGCGGAGAGTTCTATGCAAGGTTCACCTCATGAGGCTCAGCTGACGTGAGCCATGACGACCAAGGCCAGGGGGTGCCAGGAGGGCGCAGAGCACAAGTTTCCTCTTCGGTGCAAAGGAGGCAAGCCACAGGTGCTGAGTCCCGAGGAATCAGCCAAAGGTTTCCATTCTGGTGCAACGAGACCAAGACCGCCAGGACGGCAGGACGGAGGTCATCGATGAGCCCATCGCAGCGTCATGACTAGAGGCTTTTCACAGGCAAAGACTACTTTTGTCTGGATAAGTTGTACTACTTGTCCCATTACAAATCCGGCCGTTGTGGGATCCCTTCCCGCTAACATTTGGGAAGAGGACCAAGACCACTATAAATAGGACTAGCCACCACCATAGGGGAGAGACAAGTCGAACTAGCTCACACCACACCAGCTCCCTCGAGCTCAAGAACACCTCACCTCCTGAGGCCAATTCATCCACTGTACTAGTTAATCCTCAGCCCTCTCAGGCAATTCGCAAAAACGCTGGAGTAGGGTATTACACCGCAAGGTGGCCCGAAACAGGATAAACTGGTGTGTCTCTTTGTCTCTTTGAGCTTGACGCGCTAGGCTTAGGAGGATCGCGAGTAGGCAGGATGGGTAGGTTGAGATCTCCGCACGTGCCCCAGAGTTAGAACCTCTCAAGGGTTTGCGGAACCCGTAATCCGACAGATATTTGCCAAAGACAACAACCATATCAAGATCACAAAGCATTGAGACAGACATGAGGTTGAATCCTAAGGACTCGACAAGCATGACTTTGTCCATGTGTCTATCCTTTGAGATCGCAACCCTACCTAGACCCAATACCTTGCTTTTTCCTTTGTCAGCATAGGTCATATGCTTCAGATGAGATGGAGATAAAGCAGTGTCCATCAATAAGTTTCTGTCACCAGTCATGTGATTTGTACATCCACTGTCGAAGACCCACTCAGTAGCTTTGGGTTGTTCATCCTGCAGATGAATTAGTGCAACTTACGAACCCATATACTTCATCAGTGAAGAATATGATATCAATATCACCAACAGTAACAGATATAGCAATATGAGGACGTGAGAAATGAGTAATTCATTTCTTCATGATTAGCTTGCGTCCATTCAAGCACATTCAGGTCTCCAGCAAGTTCTTCAGACGGTTATGCTCGTCTGGAGACCTGACCCTGCATAAGAGATTAGTTCTTTTTATTCACCACCCACATTTGAAGGGGTCACAAAGAGTTCATCATTCTACGAGCTCCATAAGAAAAAGATGGCATTGAAGCTAGTGCACTTTGTTTCACAGAAGAGGGGTTAGGATAAGCATATGAATAAGCAGAGAAATTATTCGAGGACTTATGAACATAATGGTTTAAAGAATAATGCACATATTCATAGCCATTAGACTTTCGCTGCAAAACAGAAGTGTTAGCATGATGATGTTCATATGAGGATTTTGATCCACGTGAGGAATTTGAAGAATTTGGTCCATAAGAGGACTTGGATCCATATGAAGATTTTGATCCATATGAAGAATTTGATTTGGGGTTCCTACTCTTCATAGGTGGTGCCATGATGACATTCACCTGAAGATTTTCAAGGCACCTTTTGGGAACTGTCAGGACCCCGATCCTATGCCACACCGATCTAGCATGTAACACCTCATATCACTTTGCGGCCTCACGCATGGTATTCCCACGGGTGTTGCCTTACCAGGACCGGGACCGTTTGCGCCTTTTGGCTCACGTATATGATAGTGTCGCTAGCATCCATATGAAAAAAAACCCGGGCTGACATGGCTAGTCATAAACCCAAAGTGGCACTAACTTATAGGGACAGGCATACATGACCCCAACAACGAATGTGTCGGTCATCAACGAGTGAATCCGGGCTGTAGCAGCTGGGCTAGCAGGACTCCGGTAAACTGGGCTATAGCAGGCTAACAGGACTCCGGTAGACACCGCGTGACATTTCCCCGAAGGGACAGACACAGGAATGAAGAAGGACACATGCCGGCCGGCCTAAGTGTTCCGGAGCAGTAGCAAGCTACCAAGGCTCAGTGAAAGCACTAGGAGACATTTCCCGGTAAGAGAGGCTACCAAGGATAAACAACTAGATAGTCAGATCCCACACATACCAAGCATTTCAATAACATACACACAATATGCTCGATATGTGCAAATACAACATGGCATCACAACATGACTCTACAACTCAAGTATTTTTATTCAATAGGCTCCGAGGAGCGAGATATTGCAGAATGGGTCTCAGGACCCAACACTCAGAGCATACAAGTCGAAACATAAGCGGAAGCTTAACATATCTGAGTATAGACATCTATAAATGAAAAAGGCTGAGAAGCCTGACTATCTACCAGATCCTGCCGAGGGCACAAGATCGTAGCTGAGGTAACAAGCTAAACGTCGAAGTCCACGCGGAACTACTAGCGAGACTGAAGTCTCTCTACAAAACATAAAATAGGCAAACGTGAGTACAAATGCACCCAGCAAGACTTACATCAGAACTAACTACATATGCATCATTATCAATAAGGGGACGGTGGGGTTTAACTACAGCAAGCCAGCTTTGACTCGGTGGCTATCCTAAACTACGACTGCAAGTAACTCTTTTGAGGTGGCGCACACGAGTCCACATATTCACCATATCAATATACCACTATGGATCCGCTCCCTTCTCCCTATGAGAACACCATCTGTAGCACTCATGCTTATCTTGCGTATTTTAGAGTATCCACTTTCACTTGTCTATGAACTGTATAGGCAACCCAGAGGTCCATTACCACGGACGCGGTTATTCGAATAGATGATATTAACCCTGCAGGGGTGTACTTCTTCACACACGCTCTCACCACTTACCGCCGTTTACATGACATGTACTCGGCAACCTTCAAGTGAAAACCCAACGAGGGTGTCGGCCACGGCCTGCCTAAACACTCAAGTCTCTAGTCCAAGTTTATCGCCTATTCAGGTTCCATCCGCAGGGAGTCCGGCTGAGGTTTCCACATACAGCCCCGAACGATGTGTACAGGGTTCCGCGACACCAAACGGTCGCCCGGCATACCCGGCCACGTACCTACCGCATCACAGCCCACCCCTCGGGTTAGCGCTGCCCACGGCCTCCAGCATACTACAAACACCAGAAACTACTTGCAACTCCTGGACAGAGGACCAGGGTGATTAAGAAGCCGAGAGGGTCCATTGGTTTCGGGCCCAATGCTCGGTAGTAACAGTTTCATGGATCACAAACACAGAACTCAGTTCCTGAGGACGGCTTCAATGAGACAACCCACCATGTACTCCTACATGGCCTCTCACCGCTACCTTTACCAAAACGTGTTAACACACTTAGCTCACTCACAGTAGGACATGTTCACAATGTTCCAATTCATCCCCGATGAATCAGACCTGACTCAACTCTAAGTAGTAGCAGGCATGACAAACAAGCATGAATGAGTAGGCACATCAGGGCTCAAACAACTCCTACTCATGCTAGTGGGTTTCATCTATTTACTGTGGCAATGACAGGTCATGCAGAGGATAAAGGGGTTCAACTACTGCAGCAAGTAACAGATGAATCGTTGTTGTCCTAATGCAGTAAAAGAGAGAAGGAGCGAGAGAGTGGGATCGTATCAGAATGAACAAGGTTGTTTTGCTTGCCTGGCACTTGTGAAGATAATATAGTTCTTCATCGGTGTCATCAAACTCGTCGTCGGAACGTCGTCTACTGAGAGGGGACAATTACCGGCAAACAAGGAAGAACACAGTCAATGCAATGCACAATATTATGCATGAATGTGATATTGCAATATGCTACGGTTTGAGCTAATGCAACTAGCAACAAGTTAAATGGAGTTGGTTTGAATCCAGGATTCAAATTCAAACCCCATATGTGGATATTCAAATGCCATTTATATGATTTGTCCTAAACAGTAGCTATAAGTTGCTCTAACATGCATGAAAATGGTACATATGGGTAGATTGGATTTTTCTGATCATTTTTCATATATAACTTATTTCATTCTGAGTTATGGTTGAATTTCTATGAATTTTAGAAGTTTTGGGCATTTTCTGGAATTTCCTGAATAAGAATAAATCCAGAAAAAGGTTATCTGCGTCAGCATGATGTCAGGGTGACGTCAGCAGGTCAAAGGCGCCAACCCAGGTCAAACCTGATGGCTGGGACCGACATGTGAGTGTAACAACTAACTAACAGGGTTAGTTAGTGTTAGCACTAACTTGGGTTAATTAGGGCCTGGGCCCACTGGTCAGTGACTGGACTAATTAAACTAAGTTAGTTAGCACTAACCTAAAACTAATTAAAGATTAGCAGGGCGGGCCCGCTCGTCAGTGACCCTGGGGGGTCAAATAAGGTTAAACCCGGGTCAGCAGGGTCAAACCCGCCGGCGTTGAGTCGTCGGCGAGGCCAGACGCGGCGGAGCGCGTCAGAAATCCTCCTCCGGTGACCAAATGGCCGGCGGAGGGCATCTATGAGCTGCTGGTGTACTCGCGCATTGAGTGGTGGTGGCGGTTAGGCCTGGGGTGGCCGGAGTTGTCACCGGCGTCGACCTTGGCGGTCGCCGGAGCTCGGGTGAGCTCGGGGTCGACGCTACGGTAGCCGGGGAGGCTTGTGCGGGGCACCTACATGCTCTACGCGGAGCGAGAGGGGAGTTGAGCACGACGGCCGGATCGCTAGGTGGCCGGAGGCTCGGCGGCGGCGGTCACAGGCGGCGGCGCGTGCGGGCAAGCAAGGTGCGGCGGCTAAGGGGCACGAGAGCGAGAATGGAGAGGGGGGAAAGGTTTGGTGGATCACAGCGGTTGCAGCAGGCATCAAAGCGGGCTTGGGGAAGGCCGGACAGCGACGAGTCGATGATGGCGATCCGCGGTGGCCGACAAGGAAGAAGAGGTCGGGGACGGTGTTTTGAGGCGTCCGGCGTCGAGTGAGTCGACGGGGGAGGACAAGGGCGTCGAGGCGGAGGCCATGTACACGTCGGCGAGGCGAGGGAGGGCCTATGGCCGTGGCTACGGCGAGCAGTGGCGACGGCGGCGCTCGGGTGTGTTCGGGAGAGAGCCAGGGAAGGGGATGGATCGAGGGAGTGAGCGAGGGGGTTCCAGGGGGTGTGTGGCGCCACCCGAAGAAGCCAGGGCGAAGCGGCAAGCAGGAGGTCGTCGGGCATGCACCGGCGTGCGTCAGCCATGCGCACATTCTCCTAGCAAGGAGGAAGAAGACAGGGGAGGGGCCTAGGCGGGCTAGGCCGCTAGGTGGCTGCACAGGTGAGGTTCCTCTCTCTCTCTCTTTTCTAATGTTTCTGTTTTCTATTTTCTACAATTGTTTCTGCTTTATTAAAAATGCCAGAGCATTTTCAAAAATCCTAAAAATATTTGTGGGCATTGTTGAAATTATTCCCAACAGCCCTCAACTAGTTTCAGAATTATTACAGCATTTAAAATGTTTATAGGATTTAAATGCCCCAATTCAAATACAATATGAGTTAATTCAAAAATCCAGAAATGACCTAGAAATATGTTCATCATTTTTAGTAGAGGTTTTTACCTTTATCAGAAATGATGAACATTTCCAAAGGGCATTTTGGGTTCATTTAAAATATTTCATTGTGATCCTAGTTGGACTTCATTTGGTGCTAGGGTTTGAACATCCCCATTTCAAGTTAAGGCAAAATTTAAACATGATACACACATGAAGCTAGCCTAGTGCAATGCCAGGAGCTAGGGATGTGGTAGGAACCCAGATTTTCTTCATAGGGGGACCGTTCCTGCAGTTAGTTCAAACATATCAAGAAAATACTTCACCATTCTGATTCTTGAACAGTTTATAGTTGGAGTCAAATGACTCGTCAGAGGAATATGAAGATTCACAAGTAAAGCCAGATAATGTGCATGGATCTATGGAAGGTCCCTTCGCAGCAACCCATGAGGTTTTGGGGTACTACTCAGGTTTCCAGTAGGTCCCATCAGCATTGAGTTTCCTCTCAGAGGCAATACCCTCTTTCCTAGGGTTCCTATTCAAGATCTGCTTTTTGAAGCACATCACAAAGAGTATGATGCCCTTTGAGGCTTTTGTATATGCCTGTCACATACAATTCCTTCAACCCTGCATTATCATCAGTGATACTTGTGGTATCCTCGGATGAGGAATTTGTGACCACAGAGACAGTTGAAGAATTTGCAACAATAGAAGCATTTGAACATTCAGGTGAAGAATTAGCAGATTCACGCTCAATGCATTTCAGACATGGTGGAATAAATTCTTCTTGAGCGGAACTGATCTGTTGAGCAAGCAATGAATCGTTTTCCTTCTGAAGATCTTCATAACTCACTTTTAACTTTTCAATATCTTGCTTTCTCTAAAGAAATTCATAAGAAAACTTCTCATGATTAGATAAGAGAGTGTTATGATGATTTTGAAGGTTGTCAAACCTAGACTGGAGTCTCTAAAGATTATCAGTCAAAGTTTTAGTTTGATTCAATTCCTCACCCAAAAGGTCATCGCTTTTGTCTAACAGATTTTGAATCTTTTCCAAAGCCTTTTGTTGTTTAACAACAATTTTATCTAGTTTGGAATAGCTGGGTTTGAGATTGCCATCAGATTCATCCTCACTAGATTCAGAGGGGAAATGTTTGAGTACCTTGGCACCTTTTGCCATGAAGCAATAGGTGTGAGCATAGTCATCGACGCTCTTGTCATCAGAGTTGGGGAGGTCATTTTCTATAGTGTTGAAGATGGACTTGCTGATGTAAGCAGTAGCGAGGGCTAGGCTCACCACACTAGAGTCTAACTCCTCAGATTCCTCCTCTTCCACATTTTCCTCAGATTCAGCTTCAGAGTCCATTTCCTTGCCAATAAATGTCCATGCCTTCTTTGAACTGCTCTTCTTGTGAGATGAAGACTTTGAAGATTTTGATGATGAGGATTTTCAAGATTTCTTCTTCTTCTTTGAGTCATCAGAATCGTCATCTTTGTACTTCTTCTTCTTTGATTCCTTCTCCCATAGAGGACAATCAGACATGTAGTGACCAGGTTTCTTGCATTTGTGGCAAGTCCTCTTTTTGTAGTCACGGGACGAGGAATCATCGCTCCTTGAAGACTTTCCAAAGCAACCACGGCGAGAGAACTTATGGAATTTCTTCACAAGCATTGCTAGCTCATGGCTCAGTTCTTTAGGGTCACCAAGGCTGCTACCAGAATCTTCACCTTTAGATTCAGAGATTGCCTTGGCCTTCAGTGCACGTGATCTTCCAAAGCTCGGTCCATAGAGGTCTCTCTTCTCAGCAAGCTGGAACTCATGAGTGTTTAGCCTCTCGAGGATATTAGCGGGATCAAGAGACTTGTAATCAGCTCACTCTTGAATCATCAATGCAAGAGTATTGAATGAGGAATCAAGTGATCTCAGCAATTTCTTCACCACCTCATAGTCGATGATATCAGTGGCACCAAGTGCTTGAAGCTCATTTGAGATGTCAGTGAGGTGATTGAAGGTTTGTTGAACATTTTCGTTCTCGAGTCTTTTGAAGCGGTTGAAGAGATTGCGAAGAATATCAACTCGAGAGTCACGTTGAGTAGAGACTCCTTTGTTGACCTTGGACAGCATGTCCCAAATCAGCTTAGCAGTTTCCAAAGCACTCACTCTGCCATACTGTCCTTTGCTCAGATGGACACATATGATATTCTTCGCTTGAGATTAGAGTTGCTTGAATCTCTTCACATCAGTAGCATTCACAGACGAAGTGACTGAGGGAACACCATTTTCCACAACATACCAGAGATCGTTATCAATTGCCTCAAGATGTATATGCAACTTGTTCTTCTAGTAGGGGTAGTCCGTCCCATCGAAGGTAGGACACCCAGCCGAGACCTTGATCACTCTTGCAGTCGACATAACTAGAACTCCAGGTGGCTAAACCAAAATCACACATAACAAGGGAGTACCTTGCTCTGATACCAATTGAAAGTGTGTTATATCGACTAGAGGGGGTGAATAGTCAATTTTTACAAATTCGTCACTAAGGAATTTCTAGGTGAAGAAAATCCTAAGCAACGACACACTAGCAGCGGAATAAGTACTCAGGTAGAAGCATAACAGAGCAACAACATAGTCATCATGATGAAATGAAAACAAGCACAGAGTACACATAGCGTGAAAACAAGATAAGCAGGATGAAGACAATGTGATTGAAGAAATTGAATTGAGGAAATAGAGAAAGTCTTCAGTCAAAGTCTTCAAACAGTAATGATCAGGTTCATCGACACATGAATGATGAAATGAAAGGGTTGAGGAAATAGAACCAGTAGGCTTGGTGAAGACAATGATTTCGTAGACCAGTTCCAACTGCTGTGACAGTTGTACGTCTGGTTGGAGCGGTTGAGTATTTAAACTCGAGGACACACAGTCCTCACCGTATTCTCCTTGAGATAAAGCACACAGACCTCGCCCAACACTCATGGTAAGTCTTCACAGGTGACTTCCAAACCTTCACAGACTTGGTCACTCGGCGATCCACAATTCCTCTTGGATGCTCAGACCATGACGCCTAACCGTCTGGAGGATACACAGTCCTCAAAGGTAACAAGTGTCGGTTCCACACAGGAACTATCTCTTTAGTGATGCTCAATCACTTTGGGTTTGTAGGTGTTTGGGTTTGGGATTTGGGTTTTCCTCACTTGATGATTTTCGCTCAAAGTCCTCGGAGGATGGGATGCTCTCAATGACAAGTGCTAGTTTCTTGCGGAGCAGCCAACCAGCTAGTGGTTGTAGGGGGCGGCTATTTTAGCCTAGGGAGCAGCCCGATATGATAAGGCATAAATGCCCTTCAATGATATGACTATTAGGTGGGAAGATATTCTTGGACAGCTGGCGCGTAGCACAGCAACGGTCGGATATTTGAGGTTTGAGTTCCTCAGGGCTATCATGTTCCTCACTATGTAGGCAATCCGCACTGGCAAATTCCTAACTCCTCAGTCAGAACAAATTCCTCAGTGACAAAAAGATCTTCATCTCTGTCACTGAAGAAATTGACTTAACTGATATGAGATTTCCAATGGCTTCACTCGAAACAATTGGGTAAGCACTACTAGGAAAAGGCCTACTAATGACACACCTAATTTGGCCATTAATGGCGCATTAGTGGTGCGCCATTAGTGCCACGCCATTAGTATCTGGTATACTAATGGCGGATCTCAGATGCGCCATTAGTATATACAACAGTGCGCCATTAGTATGCCTCCTAGGGGGCCATGTATACCGAGGTGCTTTGGCATACTAATGGCGCACAACAACAAGATGCGCCATTAGTAACTTCGGCATACTAATGGCGCACTGTTTAATGATGCACCATTAGTATCCTTTGGCATACTAATGGCGCACTGTGATGTGATGCGCCATTAGTATGAATATTAGGTTTTTTTTCTGTTTTTTGCATAGGTTACAAAATGTATAATTGGAAAAAATATAGACAGCACACATCAACAACAGATTCATCGAATACAATAGAAGATTAGTCTCTGAATACAATTCATCATATTAGTCTCTGAATACAATTCATCATATTAGTCTCCGAATTGAAAAGACCGAACAAAGATAGAACATTATATTACAAGTCTCGAGACCGCGAGTAGCGAGTTTGTCTTCACATTACAAGTCGATATCGATCATCTAAACTACCATCACATAGAAGAGAGCTGCGGTCATCACGATGAGCATCATCATGATGAAACTCGTCTTCATCCAGTTCCTCCAACGCTCCCTCCCCTCTCCCGCTAGATAGCGGGCGTATCTAGATTCGGCCTCGGCCCTAGTGGTGTACCCTTTGTAACTGTTACCGCTGAATCGGTGAACCTGTCTCCGACACTCCTCCCAGTCATCGTAGACTCCGGGAACCTTACCCTTGTACACGACATACGACGGCATCGCTATGCACTAGCCAAACGAAACGTTAGTGCCAATTCACAGACAATACATAAGCAATATATAAGTATGCAACAGAATGATCGGAAGAGAAAAGCAAGACATTAATAGCATCGATTACATCTAAGTTGAACGACTCTCGAAACCAAAGAGACATACTAGAAGTTCATTAAAGTTTAATTGCAGCATGAGCCAATCGATGTTTCAGAACTAGACACAGCATCACTGCTTTCGACTCGACTCAAGGGACCGGAGCGTGGATGAAGTCGCCGTCTATCGTGGGAGTCATGAAAGAACGGGCGTTGTCAGCCTGCATTTGTAGCATTGTGTCGATGTCACTGTTGGACGGTTGATTTCTGAGGTAGAACTGCCCCGAGGTACGAAGGACATCTTGATGGATGATTTCCACAAACTCCGACTGGATGCGAAAGAATTCTTGTCTGATGTCCGCATCCTGGATTGCCGACACGCTCGCGGCCCAATCTTTGAGTTTACTTGGTAGCAGAAGTTGATGATGGTCCCGTACGATTGCCCGCATGTGATGGATGGCGTAGTAGGCACCCTTCTGACCGCCAGGCGGCTGCTTGACGCAGCAGAACGTCGTATTGTGGGAGAACACGTGCTGGTCATACTTACGAATAGGCCTGGTGAAGGTGCCTCCAGATTTGGCGTAGCCGGGGAGAACATCATCAAGAACCTTCTTGACATTTGTGTAGTCTATGTTCGACTGATGGTTCGGGTCGAAATACGTGGCCATGGAATATTTGGGGCTTAGGAGGATGAGCGTGCAATGTGTGTCACTGCAGAAAACACGGAATGTTAAAAGAAAAACGATCGAAATCTAAGAATTCATATGTTACGGGCCGGTTGAGGGGAGGACTTACTCGGGAAAGTAAGGCACGACGAAGTTATCCTTATCTTGGTTTGCCAGAATGACGCCTTCGAGGTAAGAACTCGCGACTTGCCGGTCCCCAGCGCTGCCCAAGATCTTGGCACGCATGTAGAAGGGGTCGACTATCACGATGTCCGGGGTCTTGTCGCGAATGATCCGCATCTCCATACTCAGCGAAAATAGCCGAACGAAGGTGTAGTGAAGCGGATGAAGGTTCAACATAGCGTGGATGTCATCAAACCGCAGGACAATCGTACGCCCGATGGAGTTATCCACAAAGCCCTTGCCCTCTGGCACCTTGGCCGTGAAAACCGGGTATGCCACATCCTTCTCTCTGAGATGCCGCTTCTCCAAAGAAAGAACACTGTCATGCAGACTCCGCATAGCACCGGTTGCAGCATTGAGCATATTTGTCGGTAGCATCGCCCTACCCGCCACATGCACCCTCCTCGAGATATCCTCAGGTGAAGGTGGCCCGTCCTGAGCACGGATCGTACTCGGTGCCGGCTGGCTCGCACCCTTGTTAGTCTTTCTTTTGCGTGCCTTCTTCTTCTCCTGTAATGGGACCGAGTTCTGCTCACAGACCGCCTTCTTGAGTGTGTTGGGGCTGATAATATTTCGCACCTCGCTATCTGCGGCTCGGTGAAGTCGGCAGCTGGAGGCATCTCCTGAGAGCTGAATGGCAGACGACGCCTGTTGCAACTTGGCTTCTCCGCGGTACCAGCTAGATCGCGCATGTCTTTTGTTGGGTTGGGTTCTTGAGAAGGAGGCCCCATGGAGTCGCCATCGTACCCATGTTCGGCAAAGTACTGATCGACGTTGCCAAATGTATCGTCGTCGTCGTCGTTCTGATCCTGTGCCATATGCATGTTTGGATCCAGTGGCATAGGGATGTCCGGCACCGTTGCGGCGGTCTTGCCATGGGGCCGACTTGGCGCCGGCACGACTGGCGGTGTTGTCTTTGGGGTGGTGTCCCCTGCCCCCAAACGAATCTGGCTCTTCGGCCAAAGCAGGGGCCAGCTCAGGCAGGCGCTGAGGGTCATCACGTCATCATCGTCGGCCCCGACGGGTAGAATCGGAGGTAACAACTCGTCGCAGCCTGGCAGCACCCGAACCAGTTCAACCCTAAACAAGTTGGGTGGCATCTAGGTACCGTGGAACAAGGGGTTGCCCGGTTGAACGATTTTGCCCTTGGCGACATCGACCAACTCATTGTTCATGAAGTGCAGGAGAGTGCACGGAACGTCGGCGGCGCCCTGCGAAAACATGTAGGGCGTCAGGGATGCCCAGTCAAAGGCAAGGAGATGAAGTCCTCGACCGAGAGAGGCTTAATTAGTTACCGTGATGATGGCGTCGAGCTCGGCTAATGCCGAGGCACCGCCAACGGCGGGCGTGCAGTTGACGGAGGGGCCGCTTGCTGCAGAGGTGCCGGCCGGCGTACACCCGGGTGCATTAAGCTCCCGTGCCGGCGTCGGAGACACCAATGCCGCCTCCGCCGGAGACACCAATGGCCCCGCCATCGCATTCTGCGAGTTGCTGGCCGTGAAGCTAGGAATCGGGGGCGGCCCCTATTGGCCGCCCGCAATCCACGCACTCAACCCCTGGATCAAGGTAGGCACAATGGCGGTGATCGTCGCTCCGAGTTGTTGTTGCACTTGCTCTTGGACAATCTCCGGAATCCGCGCCACCTGTGCCTTGAGTTCTTGAACCTCGCGCGCCTGGCTTTCCGAGCTGGTCTTTTTCTCCTTCCGCACACCAGCGGTACAGTATGACCCCCATTTTGTGGACAAGCCTTTGCCGGCCACACGACCAGCTGACGTCGGCTTACTGAGCTTATCCTTGTTCTTCATTACATTCAACGCCCTATTTAGAGTGGTGTCCCAAGGGTTGCTCTTAGTCGACCCCGCGCTACTACTTTCAGTCGCCTGCGGAAGGAATGTGAACATTTAGAAATTTGGCTTCATTAATTAGAATGCAACCATATGGAGCTAATTACGCGGGGGTGTATTCCTTACCAGAACAAGCTCAAGCGCCCTGGTCTTCGGATCCGTGGTAAGCTCCTTTGTTATCTAGTCCTCCTTGTACCGGGCCCTGACATAGTTCCTGGTCTGCTTGTTACCGCTGTATTTCTCGAAGCAGGGCGGTAGGCCTTGCTCGGCACGCTCCGCGTCCTCCTTGTCCCATATAGGCTCCGCCACTCTGTAACCGTCGGGACCGAGTTTGTGTTCCCCTAAGTTCAACTCCCGCATTTCTTTCCCCCACTGACTTGATTCGGAGTTTGCGGTGCTCTAGAAATTGATCTTGAAGTCGTTGTAGTCATCTTCGGTGATCGAAGGATTTTTCTCCTTGATCTTCTCATAACTCTCACCTTTCTCGATCATTCTCTTCACATTGCTTTTCCATGTAGACAGGGCCTTGCTCATCTTCGTGAGGGCAGCATTGTTCACCTTATTCCCTTTGAGGCTTCTGTTTTCAAATTCAGTGGGGAACTTGTATCGTTCGTGCAGCTTCATGAAGAGGAGGTTGCGCAAATTCCCTCGGTCAGGATGCCTCAGGTTCTCGGTGTTGATCAGGACGGTGCTCCGGAGAATGCACCCGAGCTAAAGTGAGTACCCCTTGACTATTCGTTCGGGCGCCGTTGGATTCCCGTCGGAGTCCACTTCAGTAACTTCCTCCTTGAGGGTGCGGAGCACGGTCGGGCGCCGGTCCTTCCGTTGCATCTTCGGTTGGCTGCCATCTGTGCGTGCGCCGCCATCATCAGTGGTGGCATCCTCGGCGGCACCATCAGTGGTGGCATCAGTGGGGTCATCCTCGGCGGTATCATCAGTGGTCTCAGGATCAGTGGGGAAGGCGGCGTCCTCATACAAGTGAGGTTGTTCCTCCATCTCCTGGGACAGCTTCCAGAATGCCTTGCCGCCCGAACCCCCGGCCTCATCGTTGTTGGCCATGTTTCTCTCTAAATAGGAACAAAGTTGGTTATTGTCAAGGAACAAGATCATGGTCTCATCATTTAGGGTTTGTTGACACTGAGGCATCCTAAAAGCTAAGCTTTTATCATTGAGGGTTTTTCGATGCCGAGGCACCCTAAAAGCCTAAGCTTTCATCATTAGTCACAAGTACCCCGGCCCATGCATTAGTCACAAGTACCCCATATGTCCTATTTTTAGCAAAGTCATGCTAAAATTCATGGAAAATTTCAGCATGACCTTTGCTGAAAATAGGACATATGGAGTACCCGAATTTGCTGGAACGGAAGTTAATCGACATTCCAGCAAACTCAAGGGCCTCTCGGGTGGACAAGGCAAAAAAGGCCTTCATCACAACATGGAAAATACATTGGCATGTGAAGAGGTGAAACAATATATGCATCTCCAAGCAATATCATTCAACATTTTGGACAAACCACTACAAGCAATACTGGATCAGAATAACTTTGCTGTGTATTAGAGTTCTGCTTGCTTTTATTGTTTTAGTTCAAATCTGAATTAAAACCAAGACAAGTATTTTGGAATGGAGGGTGTAGTAACTTAGCAAGTACTACCTCTGTTTTTAAATGTAAGACGTTTTGACAGTTTAGTTGAACTGTGAAAACATCTCATATTTAGGAACAAAGGGTGTGCCCATTAAAGGAAGGTCATTCGTGTTCTGAGCAGACACAAGACAATGCATAATTGTGCTAGTAGTAAAACACAGAATCTTGCAAAACCCAAATACTTTCTTATTAACTGCAAGTGGGGAACACTAGGAGCAGAATTAATTGGCGGCTGCTCATGTCTAACAGCCCTGCGGCAGCTGAGCCTGAAGACAGACAAGTCTCACCAAATGAAATAAACGGGTTTCTAATAAGTGTGTAAAGAGTGATGATTCTTCTAGAGACATAGTAGCAGTTTCTAACATATTACACTGACAACTGAACTGTCACAAGTAAGAGACCTCATTAGGCTAAAAGCCAAAGCCCACAAGTACTTGTGAACTGAATCTTGCAAGTCCAAACCCATTGCTTGAATCCAGAGAAATAAAATTAGAATGCTCACAGGAAGAATAAACTCACACTAACACATAATTATTACCGATAGGCTAACACCACACATCTTCAAATAATTCCAATATAATGAGTTTGAGTAGAGAAAATGTCATTTCTATTACAACCAAATCCATTTACAGTACAAGTCTAAGAAAAGCTACAACACATCTTCTAACCATGAGAAGTAACCAACAAGCGGGGAGACAAGTACACTAAAAGAAGACATGTCAGAAAACAGCTCAAAATCCCCACAGCCCAACGCAATAAAACTAACATCACCATCTATGTTACGGCAAAAAAGTGAACTGTGTAGCAGTACTAGTAAACAGCTCATAACTCCCCCATCGACATACTCTAGGACTGTTGTGTATAACTTTGCTCAGTATCAATCGATCTACTCCAGGGTCTAAGCCTTCGCTAATTTTTTTGTACGTGTACACGCACCATCCGATAGGACTGAACCTCTAGTACTATCTACTGTACAGGCTGCTTCTTGTTGCACTAGAACAATAGCCAACGATTGAAGACATCAACGACAGAGTAGTCAAGCTTCCTAGGTGGTAATCTTAATTTTGTGGCTGCGGAAGAGATGGGTGAGGAGGACCGGAAGAAGATGGACTCGAGCAAGTGTTTCTCAGTTTACAAAAAAGAGGTTGAGACCTCTTTTTTAGATACAGCAAAAAAACCATGGTTTTAGATATACCACGGTTTGTAAAACTAAAGTATTTGTCAAAACCAAACACGTCAAAGTATTTAAAACTGGGATTTTTTCAAAAACCATGGTATTCTTTTAAAACTCCAAAAATACTGAGTAGCCAAACGCAGCCTAAGTAATCATCATATTTTTTAATCATCAGAGGCCATAGTAAGACGATGTACTCAGTCCCAAGTACAAAATTTAAATTGAATTAGCCTACATAGCTTTTGGAGCGTGCAAGAGGCAGTACACAAGGGATTAACTACTGAACACCAAGTGCTCTAATCAAAGTTGCGATTAAGAACACATCCCAAATCAACAGCAACAAAAACAACATTAAAATAACTTGACGGTGCTAATCGAGAACAAAGAGTTGCAATATAGCTATGTGAATAAACAATGTAGATGGGACTAGAAGAATTACATAAACATATAATAACATAGCACATAACACTGGTTAGTAAAATGTATATACTTCAGTCTGTCCAGAAATCAACTAAATACTTAATTTACCCTAATTATAACATGAGAGATGGATGGTTAGCACTGTGAAATCTCCAATCTCAAACGAACTGACATGATCTTGTTTAGTTCATCATTGAGCCAACAAGATTTAATGGGCAATCACATTCACGGGGAAACCAGAAATAACATATGAAGTGGAAAAGAAAAAAGGGATCTATTTTCACGCTTACATGCAGGGGCTAGATTTGGGGGCGAAGCAAGACAAAGGGAAGGAGAACTTCTTGATGTAGAGGGCTAGGTGGCTCCTTGGTTGCAGACAGCGTCACCCTGCGTTGGATCGAAGCTTCAGGTGGCACTACCGGTAGTCAGAGAAGCAGAGGAGTGACCATATCGGCCTGAATCTTACCTACAGCGCCCTGGATCTTGAGGAAGTACGGCGGGGTTGTTCGGCGACGATCGACTCCACGCTAGCGGTTGGCGACGCGGCTCCTCGGCGGTGATCGACTCGACTCCTTGGCTGCGGGCGGTGGAGGGGCTCCTTTGCTGCGGACGATGAGGTCGCTGAAGGCGCTGGCGGCGACGGCGCCGGTGAGCCCCAGCAGCGAGAGCGCGGCCGCGCGACGGGCCCACGCTGCGGCGCCCTCGTCCGACGGCGGAGGCGGAGGAGGTGGAGGCGGAGCGGCCTTGGGCTTGGGCTGGGCGGAGAGGCGCCGGAGGAGGAGCGAGGCGGGCGTCGAGGTGGCGGGACAGCGGCGTCGGGAGAGGAGAGGGGAAGGGGATCAAGGGCGAGGGCGAGGGAGAGAGAGGGGATAGGTTTGGGCCGGGGAGGAAGTATGGATGGGGGCGGCACAATACTAATGGCGCACCACACCTCGGTGCGCCATAAGTACATCCATACTAATGGCGCACCTCGCCCTGGTGCGCCATTAGTATTTTTTTTTTGATTTCTGCTCGAGCCAACATGTTATCTTCCACCTGACCTGATCCACATCAAGATCCCTCTACTAGGTCGACTGGTTAGCAGCCAGTTCTCACACCAAGAGGTCCTGGGTTTGATTCCCAGGCTCCACAATTTTTTATGCATTTAAAATGTTGTTTGATACTTATTTGTGTTTAAATATGTTCAAACTTGTTTAAATCATAACAGTAATATTTTTTTTATAAGACAGTAATAAGTTTTTAAAAAATATCATCAAACAGTAATGCCGGTGGAGCGGGGGAGGGTG
>NC_057795.1:662977638-662993177 GCF_018294505.1 Triticum aestivum
AGGGGAGGGGTGTGGGGGGTGGTCGGCGGCGGTTGAGTAGGGGAATCGAGGGTGCGGGGGGTTGGCGGCGGCGGCCGGTGGACCGGGGGGTGCTCGGCGGTGAGGGGGACCGGATCTGGCGAGGTGGGATAGTGATCGAGATGGAGGGGGATCGAGATCGAGTGTCCATGAAATTTAAAAATATTCATGATAGTTCAAAAAGTGTCCATGAAATACAATCGAGAAATGAAGGCTACGATTTAAATACAATCGATCTTAGCTAGCTATCTGTTCACAATCTTCTTGCCCTTCTTTTTCGCAAATGGAGTTCTTCTGTGGAACAGACGTCCTTTAGGTAGGGTGGTCCTGCTTCTACTTGTGGTGTATGCTGCTACTTCATCGTCGTCGTCATGTTCGATCCTCGGGTCGCCGTACTTGTCGAAGTCTTTCTCATTGGCTACTCCATCCATTCCGATGATCTTCCTTTTGCCTATCCTCACGACAACACGACTGGGCTTTGACGGGTCGGTAATGAAGAAGCATTGGTCAACTTGGGAAGCCAGTACCCATGGCTCATTTTTCACGGTGACGTTTGCGCCCGCGGTCTTGGATTTGGCTTCGGGTATAACCATGGTGGTGAAATACCGGTCTTCTTTTAGGACGCTCTTCGCCCATCTGACACGGAACATCGGGACCTTGTCTCCAGCGTAGCTCAGCTCCCAGATCTCCTCGATCCTTCCGTAGTATCTGTCCTTGTCATTACCGGTGTAGGATTCCATCGTTACCCCAGAGTTCTGATAACCATCGCTCTTCATGTCCTTGGCCTCGGCGTAGAATGTGTAGCCGTTGATATCATACGCCTCATAGGTCATCAGGTTGTGCTCGGCGCCCTGTGACAAGGCGAATATGAGTTGTTCTTCCGTGGAAGAATCCTCATGTAAAGGGTACGACAGAAGCTTCTGCTTGAACCAACGCGTGAAACATGAGTTGTGCTCTTTGATTATATCTCTGTCCGTCCTCTGTTGGCCTCGGTCATTGTATGTCTTCTTAATAAAGGTTTTGTGCTCTACCACCCAAGGATCGACCACGTCTATGTGTTGTAGCGCGACTAGGTTTGCTCTTTCAAAGTCGGCAAGTCGACCCTCTAAGTCGACATGCATTTCGCGGCGACCCTCACGGTGACCCCATCCAGCGAGCCTGCCGAGGTGCCTGTTGACGGGCAGACCAACGGGGTTCTCAATGCCTAGATAATTCGTGCAGTAGGAGATGCACTCTTCGGTTAGAAAGCCCCTGGCTATACTTCCCTCTGGACGTGACATGTTGCGAACGTATCCTTTGATGACACCATTCATCCTTTCGAACGGCATCATGCTGTGCAGGAACGTCGGCCCAAGTTGGATGATATCCTCCACTATATGGACCAGCAGATGCACCATAACGTCGAAGAATGCGGGCGGGAAGTACATCTCAAGCTCGCATAGTATCACCATGATCTCTTCATGTAGCCTTCTGACTTGCCTCACGCCAATCGACTTCCAAGAGATGACGTCGAAAAAGTTGCATAGGCCAAATAGCGTTTCACGGATGTGCGCGTCCATGATCCCACGGATTGCAACTGGAAGTATCTGCATCATCAGCACGTGACAGTCGTGAGACTTCATGCCACTGAACTTCTGCTTCGCTGGGTCTAGGTATCTGCTTATCTTCCCCGCGTAACTGTAAGGAAGTTTTACTACTAGGAGGCAGGTGAAAAACTGCTCGATCTCCTCCTGACTTAGAGTGAAGCACGCGGGAGGGTAGTCATTTCCGGTCTTCTTGGCCTTTTTGCCTTTGCGATGACTTACTGTGTCCTGCTTCGCCTCATCATCATCATCATCATTAGCGTGAAGCTCCTGCCTGATGCCCATTGATTTCAAGTCTGCCCTTGCTTTCGGCCCATCTTTGGTCCTCTCTGGCATGTTGAGCAGGGTACCAAGCAGACTCTTGCACACGTTCTTCGTGATATGCATGAAATCAAGGCTGTGAGGCACACGGTGGATCTTCCAGCACGGCAAGTCCTAGAAAACAGACCTCGTTTTCCATACCTTCAGCAGCGGCTCTGGCACCTTTCGCTTCTTTCCCGGCTCTGGCGCCTTTTGCTTCTTTCCCGGCAGTGGGCAGTCTTTCCAATTTTTCAATAGCTTGTCTATTTCCTCGCCGCTCCTCGTACACGGGCGTTTTCGGGGTTCGGTTTCACCATCGAACAGATCCTTGTGTTTCCTCCACGGGTCATCATCGCGAAGCCACCTTTGATGTCCCATGAACACGGTTTTCGAAGACCCGGGATCTCTATCTAGCTGGCGATACGTTGTGTCATCCATGCACCTTACGCATCCAGAAAATCCTTGGACTACCTGCCCCGCGAGATATCCGTAACCGAGATAGTCGTGCACCGTCGTGAGCAGTGCGGCTCTCATAGGGAAATATTCTTTCTCTGCGGCGTCCCACGTATTGGCTGGCGTTTTCCACAGCGTGTCAAGCTCCTCTTTCAGCAGCCCTAGATACAGATTGATGTCGTTCCCTGGTTGTTTCCGCCCTTCAATTAGCATACTCATGTGAATGTACTTCCTCTTCATGCACAACCAGGGGGGAAGGTTGTACATCCACACAAACACAGGCCAGGTGCTATGTGTGCTTCTCTGGCTGCCAAACGGATTGACTCCATCGATGCTCGCGCCTAGCACGATGTTCCTTGGATCGTTCCCAAATTCTGTGTCTTCGAAGTTCAACGCTTGCCACTGGCTCGCATCCTTAGGGTGACTCAGCATCTTGTCTTTTTTATCTAACTGCGGATCATTTGCGTCATCTTCTCGCTTCTTCTCCTCCCTATCCGCGTGCAAACATAGGAGCTTTGCTACCTTAGGGTCCGTGAAATACCGCTGCAGACGAGGAGTGATCGGAAAGTACCACACCACTTTTCGAGGAGCTTTCTTCCTCTTCTTGTATCGAGTGACGCCGCACACCGGACATATGGTAGACTCCGCGTGCTCGTCCCGATAAATGATGCAATTGTTCATGCACACATGGTATTTCACGTGCGGTAAATCCAGAGGACACACGATTTTCTTCGCCTCCTCCAAACTGGCCGGGCACTTGTTCCCCTTGGGAAGACGTTCGTGCCAGAATAACATGTTCTCGTCGAAGCATGCGTCGGTCATTTTGTGTTTTACCTTCATCTCCAGAGCTATGAGCGTTACTTTCAGGCGAGTATCCTCGGGCCTGCATCCTTCATACAATGGAGTAACCGCGTCTAACTCAAGTTGATCCATCTTGGCTTTCTCTCGGGCGGCAGCTCTTGCGTTATCCGTCTGCTTGAGAAGCAGCTCTTGAATATGAGGGTCCTGCACCAAGCCCATCGATGGTCCAGCGTCGTCTGCTCTGCCGGCATCATCATCTTCATGATCATGCCCGTCGTCTGCTCCGGCATCTTCCTCATCATCATGTCCTGCATCTTCTACACGATGACTGTGTACAGCATCACCGTCGTGATCATCTCCTGGGGATTCTTCGTCTTCTCGCCCGCCCGAGCCGCGGTGGTTGTCTTGCTGCCCTTCCTCATTTCTTGCCCGGCCCCCATGGACGACTTCGTAGTCATCTTCATCACCTTGCCACCGATAGCCATCCATGAAACCACGCAAGAGCAGGTGGTCCCGCACCTGCCCAGAATCCGGGTCCGCAATAAGGCTCTTCAGCTTGCATCTTCGACATGGACATCTTATCTCTGTCTCGTTCTTTTGAAGCATCTCGGCCTTCGCGGACCTCAAAAACCTATTCACGATGCCTTCGGTCATCGTGCGAACCATGGTCGCCTGCGGGGTAGAGCAAAACAATATTTTAGAACCAAGAAAAAATTTGGCATGACTTTCCCTAAAAATAGGACCAAAAAGAATGCTTAATGCCAAAATTCTCGCCGAAACGGAAATGAATCAACATTCCGGCAAAATATTGGCAACTATCGCATTTCAAATACCGGTACACCTCCAAACACAAACACATATGCAACACCACAAACATATGAAACACCACAAACATACATAGATCTAGCTATGCCATAAAAAGTGCATGTGCACATTGTTGTAGGGAGAACAACATAAATATAGCTTCCCCCCTTACTTACCTATCAAAACAAGGTAATTTAACCACTTAATTTGAATGAATCTATGGTGGAAATGAGGTGAAAAAGAGGAGGCACCCGAGACAAGGAGGAGGTGGAGAGAATGAAGTGGGGAGAAAGTGAGTGTGGGTAGGAGAGGTTGTCCAAAATATCTTGTTGCTGTCCACTTACTAATGGCGCACCAACACTAAATGCGCCATTAGTAATCCAGGTTACTAATGGTGCACCTTATGGCGGTGCGCCGTTAGTAGTTTTGCAAAAACAAACATACTAATGGCGCACTGTTCTACAGTGCGCCATTGCTAGTTTAAACTAGTAATGGCGCACGGTTGAACAGTGCGCCATTAGTAGTATTGCACAAAAAGGAATAAAAAATATAATAAAAAAACAACATTAGTGGCGCACTTCCCGACAGGTGCGCCATTACTAGTTACAACTAGTAATGGCGCACTGAGTCTGGATGCGCCATTAGTATGTTTGGACAGGCGCACTAGTTCAAAAAAAAATAGATACTAATGGCGCACCATGGGCCAGGTGCGCCATTAGTAGTTTCAACTCTAATGGCGTATCAGAAGGTGGTGCGCCATTAGTATATACTAATGGCGCACCCCTTGTCTGGTGCGCCATTAGTGTTAATCCCATTTATAGCCCTTTTTCTAGTAGTGAAGTGTAGGATTTTGAGATGAGCATCACGTGGAAATCAGTTTCCTTAGTATTACCTCGACCCCCTTTAACAGTACGGTGTTTCCTAACTCAAGAAAGAGAAAATGAAACTACGAAAAAAGAGCCTTCACGCTTCATAATCCTCGCATGAATATCCAAGTCTTCAAGGTCACACCAATTTCTTCACTTTCAAAATCTTCAAGAGAACCAAGTCTTCAGCTGAAGACATACATTTTTAGGGGTCGACATTCATCGTAAATATCAAACTCCTCATCGACTTATAGAGACTATGTACACTCACAAACATATTAGTCCCCTAACTATAAGTCTTCAATACACCAAAATCACTAAGGGGCACTAAATGCACTTACGGTTTCTAAATAGTAGAATCTACTAAGTGCAAATTTAAGGAACAATCAGCAAGTTTATGGAAACCTAAAACATCACATAAAAAATTTGGAATAGTGGAAACACTAGCACCCAAATCACATAAAGCATAACACTCATAATCTTTAATCTTAATCTTATAGTAGGTTCCCATTCATCACAAAGCTTTCTAGGGATTGAAACTTCCAACTCAAGTTTTTCTTCAAAAGATGCCATCATAGCATCAACAACATGTTTAGTAAAAGCATTATTTTGATTATAAGTATGAGGTGAATTAAGCATAGGTTGTAACAAGCAAATACACTCGATCAAAGAAAAATTATCATAATTAAAATCCTTGAAATCCAAAAGAGTGGGCTCATCACTACTTAAAATTTTGACCTCGCCAATCCCACTTTTATCATTTTTTCATTAAGACCATCACCCTCCAAATTATTGGGACGCCTTCTAGCTACAGTTGACTCTTCTCCAGTCCCTTTTTCATCAAGTTTTATATTAGAAAACAAAGATTCAATAGGAGTCACACCAATCACTTTAAGATCTTCATCATGATTATCACGAAAACTAGAAGAACATGCCTTTTATAACCAATTTCTCTTAGCTCACATTCTAGCGATTCTCTCCTTACTTTCATTAATAGAAATTTGAATAGATTTCATAGGCTCATTAATATCAAGCTTGGGTGGCATAGATCCAATCTTAAAGGAATCAATCTCATGAGAAATTCTATCAACATTTCTAGCCAAATCATCAATCTTAAGCAATTTTTCTTCTACCATGGCATTGAAAATCATTTGAGAATTAATGAAATATTTAATATTATTCTCAAGATCAGAGGGTGTCTTATTGTAATTTACATAAGAATTGTTGTAGGAATTACCATAATTTTTAGAGGAATTACTAGAAAACGGCCTACGATTAAAATTGCCTCTATACGCGTTATTACCAAAATAGTTCCTACCAACAAAATTCACATCCATAGATTCATTATTATTCTCAATCAAGGTAGACAAATTCATATCATTAGGATAAATAGGAGCACTCTTGCTAGAAATCAATTTCATAAGTTCATCCATCTTTCCACTCAAAGTATTAATCTCTTCAATCGCATGCACTTTTTTACTAGTAGAAGATCTTTTAGTATGCCATTGAGAGTAATTTGCCATAATATTATCTAGGAGTTTACTAGCTTCTCCTAATGTAATTTCCATAAAAGTACCACCCGCGGCGGAATCTAAAAGATTTCTAGATGCAAAATTGAATCGAGCATAAAAAAATTGTATGATCATCCATAAACTTAAACCATGAGTAGGGAAATTTCTTATCATTAACTTCATCCTCTCCCAAGATTGTGCAACATGTTCATGATCAAGTTTCTTGAAATTCATTATATCATTCCTAAGAGAGATGATCTTAGCGGGTGGAAAATACTTGGAGATAAAAGCATCCTTACACTTATTCCATGAATCAATACTATTTTTAGGCAAGGATGAAAACCAAGTTTTAGCACAATCTCGTAGTGAGAACGGAAACAACTTCAATTTAACAATATCATTATCCACATCTTTTTTCTTTTGCATATCACATAATTCAACAAAAGTATTAAGATGGCATGCAGCATCTTCACTGGGATTTCCAGAAAATTGTTCTTTCATAACAAGATTCAACAAAGAGGCATTAATTTCATAAGATTCCACACTAATGGCAGGAGCAATCAAAGTACTAATAAATTCATTATTACTAGTGTTGGAAAATCACACAACTTAGTATTTTCTTGAGACATCGTGACAAAGCAAGCAATCTAGCACACAAGCAAACAAAAAGCAAATGAAAAGGCAAACGAAAAGAAGGAAAATAATTTTGTGTTTTTCTGAAAGCGTTTTAGAAGTGGGGGATAGGAAAACGAGAGGCAAATGGCGAATAATGTAAGTGCAAGAGATGAGAGTTTATGATAGGTACTTGGTAGGATTAATGTAATTCCTCCCCGGGGGCCATAATTTTCACCAGAGGCTTCTCTCTTGAAAGAAAGCATACGGTGGGTAAACAAATTACTATTGAGCAATTGATACAAAAGTGCAAAGTTATGACGATATCCAAGTCAATGATCATGAATATAGGCATCATGTCCGTGACAAGTAGACCGACTCCTGCTTGCATTTACTACTCCACACATCAACCGCTATCTAGAATGCATCTAGTGTATTAAGTTAACAAGAACGGACTAACGCCTTAAGCAAGATGACATGATGCAGACGGACAGATCCAAGCAATATGGTATAAACCTCATCTTTTTATCCTTAATGGCAACAATATAAATACGTGCCTCGCTACCCCAACTGTCACTAGGTGAGGACACCGCGAGATTGAACCCCATCACAAAGCACCTCTCCCATTGCAAGATAAATCAATCTAGTTGGCCAAACCAAATCAATAGATCGGAAAGAAATACGAAGCTGTCTTAATCATGCAGAAAATAGTTCAGAGAAGACTCAAATAATATTCATAGATAATCTGATCATAAATCCACAATTCATCGGATCTCAACAAACGCACCGCGAAAGAAGATTACATCGAATAGATCTCCAAGAACATTGAGGAGAACATTGTATTGAAGATCAAAGAGAGAGAAGAAGTAATCTAGCTACTAGCTATGGACCCATAGGTTTGTGGTAAACTACTCACACATCATCAAAGGGGCAGCAAGGTTGATGTAGAATCCCTCCATGATCGAATCCCCCTCCGACAGAGTGCCGGAAAAGCCCCTAGATGGGATCTCATGAGAATAGAAGCTTGCGGCGGTGAAAAAGTATTTTTGGTGTGCCCTTCAGTATAAGGGGAATATTTGGGTATTTATAGAGCAGAGATTAGGGTTAGAGGAGCATCAGGGGGCCCACGAGCCTGAGGGGCCCCCCTAGGGCACGCCTCCCGAGCTTGTCGTGAACTAGTGGCCCCTCTGACCCACTCCCGAAGTTCCTAGGTGTCTTCTGGTCCAAGAAAAATCCTCAAATAGTTTCGTTTCGTTTGGACTCCGTTTGATATTGATTTTCTGTAAAGACAAAAACAAGGGAAAACAACAACTGGCACTTGGCACTAGGTTAATAGGTTAGTATCAAAAAAGATATAAAATAGCATAATAATGCATATAAAACATCCAAGATGGATAATATAATAGCATGTAAACTTTAAAAAATATAGATACGTTGGAGACGTATCAGAAGTTATCGAGGGTTGTCATTGATCGACCAGTGATTTTCTTGTTTTTCCGAGGCCGGTCAATTGAGGTGTGCCTGGCGCGGGGCTCGTGCCGAAGTATGAGCCAGCCTCGCTTCAATTTGTTATCACAAATCAAATCTGTCTTTTTTGTGCCAATCAGGCATCTTCGATATTGCAAAATTTTGACACTTGATCGGATAACTCCGGAAGTGTTTGGACACAGCGACGGGTAAGGGTGTTTGAAATGCATGTATCCCTGCATCTGTGCTGAAAGTCTGCTATGATCTCTGAGTCCGGTAGTCTGGTATGCCGTCTATGACGGACGAAAAGATGTCCCAAAACTGCCTGATCGATTCGTCCGTGAGTTGTTGCACGTAGGCGAGATCCCAGACATCGGGAGGTCCCGAATTATCGAGGTGACATTCGATGTGGGATCTGGGTGGGAAAGTGCCTTCGGTCTTTATGGCCGCGCGCTTGAAGTCTTGATATTTTTAGCCCATGAGGGGCGAGCACACTACAAAAAAATACACTTCCGTGATGATACGTGTTTGTCAAAGTAGGTCGCGTTTTTTGTCATGCATGTACATCCATGACGACTTTATGACAGAATCAAGATAGTCATACATGTGCTGTCGTAGAAGTGTTCCATGACATTACCAAAATTATCATCACGGAAGTGTCCACTTCCATGACGATAAATCGCGCGTCACAGAAGTGCTTTCGTCAAGGGTGACCGACACGTGGCATCCATCGTAACGGAACGCCGTTATGCTATCGGTCGGGTTTTGGATCCAATAACCCGTTAACAGCCCCGACCAATGGGGATTTTCCACATGTAAAATCATCATTGGCTGGAGGAAACATGTGTCGGCTCATCGTTGGGACAGATGTCATCCACTCATTGGATAGAAGGCGCCTATGATACATCGACACGTGGCACAGCCCAACAGAGGCCCATTCCTGTGAAAAGGCTGGCCCGTTTGACTTGGTCAAAAGGTGGCGGGCCAGCCCATGGAAAGCCTGTTAACGGCCTGTTCGCATATAGACCATTTATAGCCCGCTAACCCAAGGCCCGTTACGCCCTATCCGAATTAGGCCTGGTAGCGTCATCTGGGCCATCCAATATGATTCCAGCCCGTTTTCACTTCTGGCCCATGTATGGCCCATGACGTCTTTCGGCCCATATGAGGCCCTTTGTAACTCTTGGCCTATTAATGGCCCGTCATGAAACTGGCCCATAATGAACAGTGTATCACTTTACACCCATTAACAGCATGTGCTGAAACTGGCCCGTAATGAACAGTGTGTCACTTTATACCCATTAACGGCCCGTTATTCCGTTGGGCCGTTTCCAGCCCATGTTATCTTTCGGCCTTCTCAGAGCCCATTTATTCTTGGGCTCATTTCCAGCATTCGTTTACTTACGGCCCGTTACTGTCATTTTCTGCTTGTGGGCCAAATTTAGCCCGTGGTTACAGTCAGGCCGTTTGTGGTCCGTTAATACGTTGGACCGTTTTCATAGCGTCATCAAATATGGCCTATTAACGATGGCCCGTTATGGTCGGCCCATGAAC
Source organism: Triticum aestivum (assembly GCF_018294505.1). Classification (NCBI taxonomy): domain Eukaryota; kingdom Viridiplantae; phylum Streptophyta; class Magnoliopsida; order Poales; family Poaceae; genus Triticum; species Triticum aestivum. Next base: position 662,987,608 of record NC_057795.1, read on the forward strand.
GGACCATTCCAACTCTAGCCCGTTTACGGCCATAATGTGGTCTGTTTGGCCCATGTTTGGCCAATCGATCATACGGCCCGTATAAGGCCCATTGATGATACGGCCCGTAGATGGCCCATTGTTTCTACGGCCCGTAGAAGGCCCATTGTTTCTACAACCCGTAGAAGGCCCACTGTTTCTACGGCTCATAGGAGGCCTAGTGTCACTACAGTAAATATTAGCCATGGTTATTGTGGCCTAGTTTTAAAAAATAGGTTATTGCAGCCACTAGCAAACCACGGAAAAAGAACTGCAATGACTACAAGCAAACAAATAAACAAGACAACAAGGAAATAAATAAGCAAGCAACTAACGCTAGGCTATCACGGCTATTACACATATTACATCCACTGGGCATCAAAGTTTGCCAACAGTGCAAATATAGGGAACAAAGCAGCATATCATATACACTGGTTGTCAAAGTTGGCAACCAGCGCAAATAAACACCATAGCAAAACAAATCCAGAACTGAAACCACTTCAGAAGATCTCAAGAAACAATATCCTGGGTACCCATAATGCTGGCAAGATGCTTAGCAAGCTTATTAACTTTCTCTTGTTTGGCGCTTAAATCCTCTAGCGCTTGCTGTTGCACCAGGAAATATGCATCTAAATTCTACAGGGACTTCCTCAGTCCTTCAGCTTCCTGTCGCAGCACATCTGATCGATGTCTTTCAACTTGAAGTTGAGACTCAAGAAGACGAATTGATTCAGGCAGCGAGTTCGAAGAGCTTGTGCCAGCAGTAGTGGCCAGTAACTCGAACACTACATCAAGACAAGACTTTTGGGTTCTCTCACTGTCGTCAAGATAGCTTTTATCAACTTTCTTGGAGACCAACAGGGTTGTCTCACTATCTTGAACCTTATCTGCATTACTTCCTTTACCATTGCATAACGTGGTACTGTTCTCCAATATTTTGTCCACATTCTAAAAGAGAAACAAGCAGACACATCACAGGTTTACCATGTTGTATATGAAACTCATTTTGGTAAATGAGTTCAGTAGTAAAGTGGACAGGACAACAGCATGAAACAAAAATATATCTATGTACCATGGTCACTTTATGGTCTATATCATTCTAGATTTTGTTGCCAAATCAAGATAGAGACATAGTTCAAATAATATTTGTTCAAGACAAAGCAGAATAGACAGAATATAAGTGTGGGAAACTATAGAGCAATAACAACACTTTTAATGTGCATGACATGAGAACATAACTGTTTATTCAATTGAAACTGAAATCAACATAGAGCAGGTTACAACAGCAAACCAGTTAAAGAAACAGGTTTGAAACATACCTGTTGCGCCATTGGAGTTTCAATTCCATCCTTCAAATTTGAAAATAGTTGGTATGATTAAATACAATAATGCAAGAGCAAAGGAGTATGAACCATAGCTATAGAACCTGACCTGAGAACAAATCTTCTTCTCCTTTAAGCGTTGAGTTGGGATTCGGAGTGGTGGTCCTCATGCTTTAGGCACTGCAGTTCCCTTACTAACTGCTCGTGTTTGGGTGCTCTGTGGTGGAGACGGTGTTGTGTCAACTAGAACTGGGTTACTATCTGCCGGGGTTGGGGTTAGAAGGGGTGTAGCTGGTTCTCTGTCCAACTGGGTAGGGGTACAATCTGCGAGAGTCTGGGTTATGTGTGGTGGATCTGGTCCTTGGGCAAGTACAACCGTGGTTCTATCTGCATCAACTGGTAGCACTATCTTTTCTGAAGATCGTGTTGTTACTCCCTTAGATACTGCCATCACCCTCTCCAATTCAAATGGCTGATAAACAAAAAAAGTAATTGAAAGTATAGATATTGTATGATAGATAGGTGCAATGGATAGTGGGGAATAAAAGAGGGCATGAAATAATTCATATTTTTGTTGTCTAACCAAACAGGATAGCATGACACAATTTCACATATATGATGGCTAACTAACCAGGATAGCATGACACAATTTCACATTATGATGGCTAACTAAAAAAGATGGAAAGACATAGTTCAAAATATGATGAGTATGTAAACAGGATGACATGATATAACTATATGATGTGTTTATTAAATAGGTTAGCATGCCATAATTCACATACATTCACGGATAGAATGCCATAATTCAAAATATGATGACTGTAAACACTAAACAGGATGAGATGATATAACTATATGATGTCTTTATTAAATGGGTTGTCATGCCATAATTCAGATAGATGATGTGTATGTACTATGTAAACATGATGGCATGATATAAATCAAATATATGATTTATACAGTAAGCAAGTAAGCAGATGGCAATCCATATATGATGTAAAAACTAAGCAATGCAAGACAACATGCATGACATGGGTAATATAACCCTGCCAAGTTTGAGCATAGACCTCAGGGGGGAAATAGGACTGGTCATCAGTCTCTGAATCCTCCTCTGAGGAGCTCTCTATAACCAGCAAGATGTCTGCTTCAGCAAGTAGCATTGTCTGCTCTGAATACCTTGTTTTCACTCCAGATACTTCCATCACCGCTTCAAATGGCTAATGCACAGGAAGAGTAGTTGAATATACAAACGTTGTCGACAAATGGAACATGTAATACAAAAAAATGATAGCATTATATAATTCACATACATGATGATTGGCTAAACAGCATGGCATTGCATAATTCATATATATATATATAATGCCTTTGCAACAAGTTAGCATTGTATAATTCACATATATAATGTCTTGCAACAAGATGGCAATGCATAATTCACATATATGGTAATTAGACATTGAACAGGTGGCATTCACACAAAGCATGTCTAAACTAATCAAATGACATAGCAATGTGAGACACCATACGCACGATATGAGCAACATAACCCTGCCAAGTTAGAGCATACACTTCGGGGGGAATAGGACTGGTCATCTATCTCTGAATCCTCCTCTGAGGAGCTATCCGTAACCAGCGAGATATGCGCTTCGTCAGATAGCATAGTCTACTCTGAAGACCTTGTTTTCACTCCAGAATTTGCCATCACCGTGTCAAATAGCTGATGCACACGAAGAGCAGTTGAATGTACTAACATTGTTGACAAATGTAATATGTAACGGAGAAAAGGATGGCCTAATATAATTTACATATAAGATGACTGGCTAAGCAGGATGGCATTGCAAAATTCACATATATGATGCCTGGCTAAACAAGATGGCGTTGCATAATTCACATAAACGATGAATAAACTAAACAGATGGCATTCGCACAAAGGATGTCTAAACTAAGCAGATGACATATTTGATGTATAAAGTAAGCAATGCAAGGCACCATATGCATGATATAACCAACATTAGCATGCCAAGTTAGAGCGAAGACCTCAGGGGGTAAATAGGAGTTGTCTTCTCCTTCTGAATCCCCCTCAGAATAGATATCTTCCTCTCGATTACAATCCAAAATGTGTGGAGGGGGGCTGCCTTTGCGCCTACCATGGAGCGACGTCTGCATGAAATTTTATTGCCACGCAAGGCTCGTCTCTTTTGCTCTACATGTTCAGTTCCATTGTTTACAATAACTATCATGCATAGGCATAAAACATAGTGAGATTCTGTAAGGAGTGCATGCAGAAATCCAGAGTGATGGTAGCAACCTGTGGATAGACCCAAAACCAATAATAGCAGGCAGATAATGGCTTCAGTTAAAAAATACAGATAATGGCTTCTTTACTGTTTGTTTCCCACCCAACATGAAACTCATAGTAGACACCAGAGATTAACCAGATAGTAGATAGATACTATTGATTGTGGCCCCGATATGTACCCCACAACCATTTAAAAACAAAAGTTTGACCATTAGTTTGGAGCCGACTCAGAGTCTAATCGGTGAACAGGACGATAAAGTAGCATGTAATATTAAGTGATGCATAACGTAAGCAGACATAAAAGAGTGTGACCTCTCTTGCGGACCCGTGTAGTCCTAGAGGTCATCTGCTCGGTTGATGATGGTAATGCAGTTTTCATGGCTGCCGGCGGCGGGGAAGAAGATCTGAGGCGGCGAAAGATAGTCTGGAGGCCGGATCCCTGTTGTGCTGGACCCTTCTGTCGTTGGAGCAGCTGAGCTGGGGTGGACGATGGCGTAACAGGACATGGACAAACCATGCAAGGTTTTCTTTGGCAACTATCTATAGGAGAAGTAATTTTGTAAGGGCTCGTTTGAATTGGAGGATTCTAACAATGCAGGAATAGGAAATAGACAAGAATAGGATAGGAATGCACGTGCAAAACAGAGAATTTAAAAACACAAGATTTCTGCCAATCTGGGTGTTCGATTCACAACAATTGGAAGATCACAGGATGCAAAGAAGCATGGTGAGATTAAGTCAAACCACTAGAAAATGTACGGTTATAATGCTATTATGCTACTATATCTTAGTCTTGTGCTTCATGATTAGGAATTTGAAAAGGAGGACAAGTGAAAATTAAAATTCCTACGTTTTTTCTTTCAATGAGACACTAAAGGAACAAATCCTACAGTTTTACTTTGCTCCATTCCTTTGAACCAAATTCATGAATAGTAGTACCATAGGAAACTTCGCAATTCCTATGTTTTTCATTCACTTTTGCTTTCAAGCACTGGCAATTCTAGTAGGCAGGCTTGAGCAAGGAAAAGCCTACACCAAAAAAATGTGCTACTTCTATTACTTTGGACCCAGGCCACTGCCCTACTAGCTCAACTCCCAGGGCCATCACAAATGCACAGCTCAAACGCGCAGAGATAAATAATGATGGCATTCAAGAGAGTCCATCACAGAAAGCTAAGTTGCCTAGTACCTCACTGCTTGTCATATAGTAGTATAAAATAATCGTATTTGCCGTTACTACGTGTGCTTAGTAGACAATATATATAACATGTAGAGTAAAAAAGAGATGCAACAAGTGTACAACCTCTTTGGCGAAGCCATGTCGGTCTCAGCGTGATTAGGTTGGCCGGTGAGGATGCTACGGCTAACTTGGCTGTCGGAGGAGGGGAAGAAGATCTTAGGCGTCTGGAGATGGAGCCCGAGGTACTGCTCCACTGTGATGGAGGGTTTCGTCGTTGGAGCAGCTCCGGTGAGTTGTATGACGTCGAGGCTGAAGCAGGACAAGAGAGACAATGTTAACCTGAGTGGAGTTCTAATAGCATCTCCAATACATGACGTAAAATACATAACCACAAAGTGCTAGATGTAAAATACATCAGCCGCTCATCTCTGAACTTAACTGCCAAAATTGAATTTAACTGTCCAAACTGAACTTAACTGTCGATACTGAACTTAACTGTCGGAACTGAATTTTGCTGTCAAAACTGAACGCACTAGCAAGGTGAGGCTACATGTCGGTCGACTGACTTTTTCATCTCTGGTCAGTCGATTTTGCAGCCGTTGGATACGAAATCAAGGGCCTGCAGTTCATCTTCAACCTCCACCCCCCTGAGCCGCCAGCCACACCAGCCAAACAGCAGCCCCCCACCGCCCGCGGCCGGCGGTGCGCCGCCTCGCCCGCCCTAAAAACACTCCCCACCGTCGGTCCTCCG
>NC_057795.1:662993593-662996497 GCF_018294505.1 Triticum aestivum
TTTTCTCCGGCGATCCCCACGCCACCGCCGGCGACCACCGCCCCCACACTGAACCCTAAGATAGATAGTGGGGTACCTCTCCGGCGAGCCCCCCTCCCCAGTGCGGCTGGTTCTTCCTTCATCCCGGTGAGCCCCCCCCTGAAAATCGACTGACCCAAAAGTCGATTCAGTCGACTGAAGTGTTGCTAAATTGGAGCAGCATCGCAAGCAACAGCAAGAGCGAGAGCAGCAGTGCGAGCAAGAGCAATAGCAAGAGCAGACTAGGCAGGGGACCCAGAGCAAGAGCAGCAGCGCAAGCGAGAGCTAAAGCAGCATCAGCTCCTACTGATGTGAACGTCACCACCGAGGGAGCGACACCGTGGAGGAAGTGGCCGGCGACGCCGCCGTGGATGGAGCCGCGCCGTGTCGGCTCGGGACCGAGCACCGGCAGCACCGTGAGATCGAATCAAGAAGAAAATGCGGCGATTAGTGTACAACCTCTTTGGTGGCACTGATTAGGCCGCAGCTTCATCCGAGGAAACAGTGATGATGATGCTCTTCCGGTGGTGCAGGTGAAGACGGCGGTGTGGGAATGGAGGTGGCGCGAAAGACGAGGGGAACATCGAGGCAGCTCCTTGGAGGTGGAGGACGGGGTAGCTGAACTGGCGGGCCGATGAGATCGACGATGGATCCTCATCCGGTACGGTGGATGAGGGACGTCGAGGTGTTGCTGTGGACGACGTCGTCAGGGAAGAGGCTCCGGCTGGGTGGAGGGCGGAGTAGGGTGTGGGGCTTCGTCGCGGGTTTTTGCGGCCTCGGTGTATGAATGGGTGGGTGGATGGGATGGCAGTGGGGAACCATGGATAAGGGACGCGCTTGTCTGAAATGTGGGGTAAGTTACGAAAGTACCCCCACTGATTTGAGGCGGTTCTTTCGGTTCAGGGCTACCACGGTCATTTCGCATGTCGGGATTTCACAGGAGGTGGGATTTTTCGTGCGCGTTGTAATTTCGGAATAGCAAGGCGCGGGTTGAGATGGAGGGAGTTGTCGGAGCACGACGAGACAAAGATATATCTTAAATATATCGGGCTAACAAGGCGCGGGTTGAAATTTCCGGACAAGCCTATCGTGTATTGTACCAAATCAATGCCCACTACAAATGTCATTCAAAACTTTGAATTCATGTTATATTCAATTAAAATATTTCGCTACGTGTATAATGCATGCAACCTACTACTCAAATGAACATTTTAGTGCATTCCAAACGTATATACTACCGCTTCAATATGAACTAAGTTTGAATTTGTTTCTCTATTTGAATAAGATCTACAATAATGATTGTTGTGAAGTCAAAGCATTTGAATTCATTTCTCTTTTTTAATAAGATCTACAATCATCATTATTGTCAAGTTAAACCATCATTTGTATATTATCTTCACAGCACACCACGTGATTAGTCTCGAGTTACATATGAACTATGTGTACTATATGAACTTGAACTCGATTTTTTTAATCCACTTTATGTTGATTTCAAATCACATTACATTTCTAGCTCTAGCTAGATCTTCATAATCTAAACCATGTCTCGGATGTACAATGTGTTTATCACATTATGTATGGTGCCCCGCCCCCTACGCCTACAAGTATTTAGATGTGAGTTGCAAACACCACACATTACCACAAATTCAAATAAAATGTGAGAATGTTCGATATATAGTATTGTTTAGATTGTTCGATATTTAGTTGTAAGCTGCAAACGCCACACATTATCACAAATTCAAATAAAATGTGAGATTGTTTGATGTATAGTATGGTTTAGATTATTCAACATTTAGCTGTGAGTTGCAAACGCCATGCATTATCACATTATGGTATAACATGTGCACAGCACATGTATCGCCGCTATATTCATGCATGCATATGTTTAAAACACTATGATCTCATATTCAAATATATGAATCCTCTTTCATATCAAATTATGATCTTTGTTAGTCTCTTACACCCACACAATCCTCTAACCTTTGTAGCTACCACTAACTTTCTCTCATGCATGCACACGCCCTCCTCGCCCTCCCCCTCCCTCGGCATTCTATCCACTGGGCACATTCATTTTATTTTCTTTAGGTCGTTCTCCCAGATTATCCACAACTCCTTTCCGACACACACCGATCGATAAACCTCTCCAGCGATGCTTGCCTACAACATACACACGCACCTTCAATCTCCTCCTTTGTGTGTCCTTGCCTCATGTCTCTCATACGGTCACGCACACGTGTAAACTCTCGCCCCTCTTTTCATCGATCTCACAACCGCACACTCCTCCCCCTATCTAGCAAGTAGCTGGGCCTCTCACACCACCTCCTAGCTCCATTCTCTCTATCTATCCGTCTCGCTGGGCCTTATTTGCCTCTAACAAATGGACGTACACCGACCGATCTCTCGCTATACATATAGCTAGCTAGGTCCTTATAACTCATTTTTACCCACGCGTCGATTGATCTACCTCTTTAGTTATGTCTCTCCCTTCCTCCGACAAACAACAATTGATCTATTGATCTAGTTAGGTTTGCTTACCAAACACATGGTTCCCCTTCATCATCCATGGATGCGACCTGACAGATCTATCACACACAGGCACACACAGAAACACATCCCCACTCTTATTGATAACATTGCAGTTCCACCCTTAGTTTGTCTAGTAGGCCTCTCCCACCATCTTCGAGAAGCAACTCCATCACCCATCCAGCACTCTACCCCTCTCCCTCCCTCTCTCTCTCCTCTCTCTCTCTCTCTCTCTCTCTATGTCCCATCATATTTCCCATCCTTCAGTTATGTATGGATGTCGACCGATCTCCCTCAAGACATAGCTGGGTCTCTCCTTCTCAACACATATATGACTCGTTCTACCTCTATAGTTAGGCCTCT
>NC_057795.1:662996587-663009766 GCF_018294505.1 Triticum aestivum
ATACATCGAGTGCTCTAGTCATGTCTCCCTGCCACACACAAACTTGACATGTGCCCTCTGACATTCCGGTAGATCAGTCGCCCTATATCTTTGACTTGCACACACAGACAATTTCGATGGCTCTCTTCATCGATCTCGCACCCACCCACTTGATCCTCTCTTCGACTCTATCGATATCTATGACCCCTCCCTCTCTTCTCGTGGATTGTCCGACCCTCTATATATGATATGGATAGGCCTCCATTTCACACACATTGCATGCAAAATTTTGTTTGAGATGTCATCGACACATATTCCCACAAATGCATTCACGAAATCAACCCCCACCACCCCCCCACCCCAAAACAAAAAACACTCACGAACGCGGTTTGTATCTCTCACACACACCCACGTAGGTGGGGGACGTGCACGAAGAGAAGAGGTGCATGCACGGCGCACGTACTCCCGTCTCTTTCCCAACCACACCCGCGCAGGTACACGGTGGAGCTCATTTTTGTATGAAAAAGGCAGCCCACGTGGTAATTTGGCACGTGTACTGGTTGTCCACTTGGTGGAGGGAGGATTGTCTAGCACGGGTGAACAAACAAATTGCGACTTGACGCATTATGTTAAGAAAAGAGGCAAACCATGTGGGGCCTACCTTAGAGGCAAGGCTCTATGCACTGGAGTAATTTTGATGTGTCCCGTCAACTCGCAGAATGAGGAGAAGCTTTCTTAGTACACCATCACCCCCGCCCACGGGCGCGGTGGCTCGCAGGATGAGGTGAAGCTTGCTTAGTACTGCCCGCCTTACACCCGCTCCCTCGCCCATGCACGCGGTGGCTCGCAGGACGAGGAGAAAAATTTACTACTCCCTCCGTTTACTCCTCGTCCCTACTACCTTACTTATAGAGATTATATCATATTGTTTGGAATATATATGTCCTTTAGTAGATTTCAATATGAACTACTAGTACATACTCCAAACACTAATGTATACAGACGTATTTTAGAGTGTAGATTCACTCATTTTGCTCCGTATGTAGCACTCTCCTCGCCCCTCGACCCTCGCCCATGTGGTGGACGTGCAGCAATTCATTTGGTCTCATATAGCCAGAATGATATACAATGCACTACCATTATTGCTCGACTTCCCGAAGAGGCGAACAGGCAATCGCAAGGTTAATATTTTGGAGATGCCAAGCGCAACGTTATAGGAGAACGAGTAGTAGGTGCCGTGTCATTTATAAATAATTTTTTTTCTTCAGTGGCACGTACGCAATATGATAGGTTCATATGGAGAGAAAAGGAAACTGCTCCACTATATACATAGTCAGGACGGGCCAGCCTACACGGTTGCTTGCTGGGGCTGCTCTCTTCACACTCTCTCGCACAAAACGACTATGGCCACATCTCTAACATCCCGGCAGATCACGTCCGCCTGGGGAAGGGGTGGATGCTTAGTGTACATGCGGTCGCCGTCGCCGACAGCGAAAACCCACTATCGGCACGTCCCGATCAAGGGTCCCCGTTGTTCTCTCACACAAAGCCGGTGAGGTTGCCTTCGTCCCTTGCTCACTGCCGCGACGTGGGTAGTTGCCACTGAGGGAGTCTGGGATTAAGGGGTCCTCGGACAGCCAGACTATATACTTTGGCCGGACTATTGGACTATGAAGATACAAGATTGAAGACTTCTTCCCGTGTCCGGATGGGACTCTCCTTTGCGTGTAAGGCAAGCTTGGCAATTCGGATATGTAGATTTCCTTCTCTGTAACCGACTCTATGTAACCCTAGCCCCCTCCGATGTCTATATAAACCGGAGGGTTTAGTCCGTAGGACAAGAACAATCATAATCATAGGCTAGCTTCTAGGGTTTAGCCTCTACGATCTCATGGTAGATCAACTCTTGTAATACTCATATCATCAAGATCAATCAAGCAGGAAGTAGGGTATTACCTCCATTGAGAGGGCCCAAATCTGGGTAAACATCGTGTCCCCCGCCTCATGTTACCATTAGCATTAGACGCACAGTTCGGGACCCCCTACCCGAGATCCGCCGGTTTTGACACCGACATTGGTGCTTTCATTGAGAGTTCCACTGTGTCGTCGCGATAGGGCTTGATTTTTCCTTCAATCATCTTCAATGACACGGTCCAGGGGGAGGTTTTCCCCCCGGACAGATATTCGTATTCGGCGGCTTCGTACTATGGGCCAACTCGCTTGGCCACTTGGAGCAGATCGATAGCTACACCCCTAGCCATCAGGTCAAGTTTGGAAGCTTGAACTATACTGCCGATATCCCCGGAGACTTGATCTTCGACGGATTCGAGCCCATGTTAGGTACGCCGAACAGTCGTGATGGGCATGACTTAGATCTGCCATCAGATAGTGTTCGGCAGATCGCACATGCGGCGGCCCGGGAATTAATCCGGAGCAGATCACGCCCTCCGAGGATGGGTGGATGGACCGCGTCACGGAGGCCGCACACTCATCGGTGTTGGAGCCAAACACTGATCCCACCTCCTATGAGGACGGTGTCATCGGACCCTCGGACTCGTCTCCGGCTACAGGATCTGAACCGTGTATGTCTGTGCCTATCGAATCTGATTGGGCACCGGTCATGGAGTTCACCTCCGCGGATATTTTTCAGCACTTGCCCTTGGGTGATGTGCTAAATTCATTAAGGTATCTTTCCTTGTCGGGATATTCTTGGCCGAACTATGTCCGGCTTGAGGCCGGCAAGATGAATGCCAAAAACAGGGAAAGGGGCTGCATTGCGACGACGACGAAGAGCCTCGGCCGCCGAACACAGGAGGACAGAATAAATTCCCTCCCTAGGTGAAAACGATGAATATGATATACGCAACCCATATTCCCAAACGGGAACTGAAGCGTGCACTAAGGGACATCTATGCGATGGAACCAGTCGCCCCAAAGTTCAACCCATGGTCCTCCTGTCCGATCACTTTTGATCGCAGGGACCATCCTACCAGTATCCGTCATGGTGGTTCGGCCGGATTGGTCCTTGACCCCATCATCGACGGATTCCATCTCACACGAGTCCTCATGGACGGTGGCAGCAGCCTGAACCTACTCTATCAGGATACAGTGCGCAAAATGGGCATCGACCCCTCAAGGTTCAAGCCCACAAAAACCACCTTCAAGGGTGTCATACAAGGTGTGGAAGCCTGTTGCACGGGCTCAATCACACTAGAAGTGGTCTTCGGATCTCCGGACAATTTCCGAAGCGAGGAGCTAATCTTCGATATCGTCCCCTTCCGCAGTGGCTATCATGCGTTGCTCGGATGAACCGCATTTGCCAGATTCAATGCGGTACCGCATTATGCATACCTCAAGCTCAAAATCCCAGGTCTTCGCTGGGTTATAACAGTTAATGGAAACACAAAGCGCTCGCTCCGTATGGAAGAGCTCACTGCGGCCCTCGCGGCAGAAGTACAAAACAGCCTTCTTAGGCAAACAGCCAATTCGACGATAAAGAACCCGGACACCGTCAAGCGAGTCAGGAGTACCCCGCAAAAGGATCATCCGGCACGACCAGAGCTTGACTAGCAATTCGGCCTCCGCCCTAGTCTCAGCCAAGCGGCAAAATTTGTGCCGCGCATACATAATTACGCACTTAAAATACCATGGGCATAGGCGGAGGCACGGCTATGACACGGTCCACAATGCGGTTCGACCGCCCCAGGACCCACGCACCTTTACACCTTTTTTCTTTCAGGTCCCCATCTTCGGGAGGCTCTTCCGATAGACCGACTATCAGACACATAGCGGGACAGATACACCAAGAATACAAGAAGCTTGGGCGCCCAAGGGAATCCTCAGGTGGTCTCTGATAACGATCGTTATACCTGTTTCACATACCCGCACATAGCTCGCTCCTGGCCATGATGTGTCAAGCAGTCCTATTTTGCTTATCACACTACTTGTATATGTACGCTTTGACGTATCATTTGAATAACAAGGGCAAATAGTGTAAAGTGTTAGCTTAATATTACGATTATTTACCCCTTTCCTTTATTGCTTATTTATTACACCCGTGCATTTTGGTACGCCCAGTTTGCCAGGGGCTTCTGTGTATCCCATAACATGGCAAGAAAAGTCCGAACACTTTTGACAGTGCGGCACCCCAAACTTATAGCATTATATGCATCAGCTCCGAATCATGTCTTGGGTCAATAGTTGGGTTTGCCCGGCTCCTATGTTTTGGTACATTACGTTCCGCTGTATCGGCTAAGGTAGCACAGGGAGAACTACTACGATTGTGTCCCGGTTCTTCCAAACGAGCACCTCAGTAGAAAAAGCCGAAAACTGACTGTCATGATAAGGCGAGAGCTGGTCGCTGTTTGAGAGGTCTCAAATCCTTAAAGATTTTTTCCGCTTCAGGCGAGGAACTGGCCTCGTCCAATTTAGGCGTGTATAGTGCCCCGGGTCCAACCTTTCGAATACTAGGGGCTTTGCCAAAATTTAGAATTGTAGACTTCTATGGCCAAGTGAGAGTGATAAAGTTGTATAGTCCGATTTCCTTATTCGCTGCATTAAACACCTCCTTAAAAGGACCAAAACTTTGGATAAAGAGTGTTTATATTATCCCGAACACCCCAATGCTAGTTACATGGGCGCAGAAGCCGATGACTGGCCAACTCTCAAGATTTTATAAACGGCCGCACAGAAGGAAATATTTTAAATTAACAAAGTGCCATATAGCGCATATGAACTCGTTTTCATATTACAGGATGATATGAGTACATTCATTCAAATATTACATCATTAGCACATTCATCCGCCACAAGGCGGGCACCCTTAATGACATTATCATAATACTGTTTGGGGTGGCGATGCTCCTTGCCCTTCGGCGGCCCCTCTATCACCAACTTCTCGGCATCCATCTTCGCCCAGTGCACTTTCGCATGGGCCAAGGCTCGGCGTGCACCTTCAATGCAGAAGGACCGCTTAATGCCTTCAAGCCATAGACATGCATATACCATCCGCTTGACAAGACCGAAATAGCTGCCGGGCAGTGGCTCGCCAGGCCACAGCCGGACTATGAGGTCCTTCATGGCCAGTTCGGCCGCCTTGTGAAGTTCGACCAGTTGCTTCAGCTGGTCGCTCAAGGGCATCAGATGTTCGGCCCCAATATACTGGGACCAAAACAGCTTATCCGTCGAGCTCCCTTCCTTAGCTTGGTAGAACTCGGCGGCATCAGAGATGCTGTGCGGCAGATCTATGAATGCTCCTGGAGAGCTCCGAATTCGGGTAAGTAAAAGGAAAGTCTCCTTCACATGCTTGCTTTGCATAATGAAAGCCTTACCCGCCGCTATCTTCTTGGCTGCCTCAATCTCTTGGAGGGCCTTCTAGGCTTCTACCTTGGCGTCTTGTGCGCTCTGACGGGCCTTCGCAAGCTCCGACTCTTGCGTCTTGGAGTCACGCTCCAAGGACTCGAATTTTTTGACAAAATCCTGGAGATCTTGCTGGACCTCATCAATACGAGCCTCTTGTTTTTCACGCTCGGTGCGCTCCTTGGCCGCTTTGTCTTCGACCTCGGACAACGCCTTCTTAAGGGCCGCCACTTCAGTCGTGGCCCTTATTAAAATCCATCATGCTTCTATTAGCATCAACGATTTTTTCCTTTATATAACACACGGACGGGGTATCACTCACCTTTGTTCTCTTCGAGCTGCCTCTTCACGAGGTCGAGCTCTTCCTCGGCCCGCCCCAGGTTCCGTTTCAGTCCGGAGACCTCTGCAGTGAGGGCGGCGACGGCCAGCAGCGACACCTGCTTATTCACATAGACATAATACGATTAGACTCGTGGGGATAATATTTGATCCTCTGTTCAGCCTTTCTTTCCAAACACCAAACAGAGCATCAGGGGCTATTGTCTATCCTGTGATATTTTCTCATAATTTAATTACTTACCTCAAAGCCTGTTAGGAGGCTGGCGCAGGCGTCGGTCAATCCGCTTTTGCCAAACTGAACCTTTACAATCACCATACTCATAAGAGTACAGTGTTCTTTATCAACGGAAGCGCTCTGAAGCGCTTCCACCAGGTTATCCGATGCCTCTGGATGGATAGAGGTCATCGGCACAGGCGGCTCGCCCCCCTTAGCGAGGGGTTGCCTGCCCGAGTCCGGAACCACTGGAGGTTCAGGCGCAGTATCCGGCTGGGGGCCAAACTTGCTGCGGCCCCCCTCATCAGAATCCATGGGGATCCCCCCCCCCCCATGAGCATGACATCGGGGGTTTCGCCTTGAGGCGCCTCCAGAACTATCTCCCTCTGGCCTGGTATCCTCTGAGACAACACTTCGGTGTCGTCTGTGGGCCGAGGAGTGGAGGACGTCGGGAGCGAATAGTTGTTCATCACCGACGAGCTCAAAGACCCATCCGAGGAGGATAAGTCGATGCGGGCTTTGGACGGACTGCACAAACATATTTTGACATGATAAGAAGCCATAAAGCTAAACATGCCAGAAGTATTATGGTGTCCGGATACTTACGACTTCGCCAGGGGCTTGTCCTTGGGTAGCCACTCCTCGTTGATGTAGGCGGCTGTTGTGGAGTGGTCCGGAGGGAGGGTCCTTCCCTTCTTGGACCCTCCGGCCTCCCCGGATGGGGCGGCCTTCCTTTTCTTCTCCCCCTCGGTTTGAGGGAGGGGGTTTTCCTCTTCCTCCTCCTCATTGTCGTTGGAGGAGTTCGCCTAGGTGCCTTCAGACGATGAGTCCGACACAACCCTGCGCCGGAGACCTTTCCTGGTCCCCATGGCCTTCTTCTTAGCCTTCTTCTCCGGCACCTCATAGGGCGCTAGAAACAACATCTTTGTCAGGAGAGCAGTTGGTGGACCTTCAGGCAACGGAGCTGGAAAGTCAATCCGCTCCGCTGTCGCCACATAGTCCTATTAAATCGGCATGATGGCTTAGATTCCTCCCACGAACATACTGAGGAAAGGCACATCTTGTGAAATATAGAGAGCTTACTGGATTGGCGGGGCGCTTTGCGCTGAGTCCACAATCCTCGGTGGTGGGAGGAGGAACTTCGGCGGCCTTGAACAACACCTTTCAGACGTCTTTGTGCGTCGTGTCGAAGAGCTCTCGCAGCGTCTGGTGTTTGGCCGAATCGAATTCCCACATGTTGAATGCCCATCTTTGACACGGGAGGATCCGGCGGAAGAGCATGACCTGAACCACGTTGACAAGCTTGATCTTCTTGCTTATCATATTTTTGACGCAGTTCTGGAGTCCGGTCAGCTCCACAGGCGCACCCCAGGCTAAGCCCTTCTTCTTCCAGGAGGTGAGACGCATGGGGATGCCAGATCGGAATTTGGGGGCCGCCGCCCAGTTGGCCTCGCACGGCTCGGTGATGTTGAACCACCTTGACTGCCAACCCTTCACGGTCTCCACATAGGAGCCTTCGAGCCAGGTGACGTTGGGCATCTTGCCCACCATAGGGCCTCTGCACTCTGCTTGCTGGCCAACCACTATCTTCGGCTTCACGTTGAAGATCTTCAGCCACAGGCCGAAGTGTGTCTTGATGCGGAGGAAGGCCTCACACACGACGATAAACACCGAGATGTTGAGGATGAAATTAGGGGCCAGATCATGAAAATCTAGCCCATAGTAAAACACAAGCCCGCGGACAAATGGGTGGAGGGGGGATCCCAGTCCGCGGACGAAGTGGGCGAGGAACACAACCCTCTCGTGGGGTTCTGGAGTCGGAATGATCTGCCCTGCGTCCGGGAGCCGGTGCGCGAGGTCTGCGGCCAAGTATCCGGCCTCCCGGAGCTTCGTAATGTCCTCCTCTGTGACGGAGGAGGCCATCCACTTGCCTCCCGCTCCGGACATGTTTGGAATGGTTGTACGGAGAAGGTGAGAACTGGGGCGCTGGAGCTCGAGCGTGCGAGAATGGATGAGCGAAGGAAGAAGAAGGTGTGGGTGAAAAAGGAGAATCCCTATCTCTTTATTAAGGCTGTAGAAACTGTGTGCCTCCACACTTGCCCGTTAAAATAGCTTATTCCCCAAGCTCCACGATTGATAGCGCGGTTGGGTTACCCACTCGTTGGGATAGATGTCATCCACTCATTGGACAGAAGGCGCCTATGATACATCGACACGTGGCACAGCCCAACAGAGGCCCATTCCTGTGAAAAGGCTGGCCCGTTTGACTTGGTCAAAAGGTGGCGGGCCAGCCCATGGAAAGCCTGTTAACGGCCTGTTCGCATATAGCCCATTTACAGCCCGCTAACCCAAGGCCCGTTACGCCTATCTGAATTAGGCCCAGTGGCGTCATCTGGGCCATCCAATATGATTCCAGCCCATTTTCACTTCTGGCCCATGTATGGCCCATGACGTCTTTCGGCCCATATGAGGCCCTTTGTAACTCTTGGCCCATTAATGGCCCGTCATGAAACTGGCCCATAATGAACAGTGTATCACTTTACACCCATTAACGGCATGTGCTGAAACTAGCCCGTAATGAACAGTGTGTCACTTTATACCCATTAACGGCCCGTTATTCCGTTGGGCCGTTTCCAGCCCATGTTATCTTTCGGCCTTCTCAGAGCCCATTTATTCTTGGGCTCATTTCCAGCATTCGTTTACTTACGGCCCGTTACTGTCATTTTCTGCTTGTGGGCCAAATTCAGCCCGTGGTTACAGTCGGGCCGTTTGTGGTCCGTTAATACGTTGGACCATTTTCATAGCGTCATCAAATACGGCCTATTAACGATGGCCCATTATGGTCGGCCCATGAACGGACGATTCCAACTCTAGCCCGTTTACGGCCATAATGTGGTCTGTTTGGCCCATGTTTGGCCAATCGATCATATGGCCCGTATAAGGCCCATTGATGATACGGCCCGTAGAAGGCCCATTGTTTCTACGGCCTGTAGAAGGCCCATTGTTTCTACAGCCCGTAGAAGGCCCACTATTTCTACGGCCCGTAGGAGGCCTAGTGTCACTACAGTAAATATTAGCCATGGTTATTGTGGCCTAGTTTTAAAAAATAGGTTATTGCAGCCACTAGCAAACCACGGAAAAAGAACTACAATGACTACAAGCAAACAAATAAACAAGACAACAAGGAAATAAATAAGCAAGGAACTAACGCTAGGCTATCACGGCTATTACACATATTACATCCACTGGGCATCAAAGTTCGCCACCAGTGCAAATATAGGGAACAAAGCAGCATATCATATACATTGGTTGTCAAAGTTGGCAACCAGCACAAATAAACACCATAGCAAAACAAATCCAGAACTGAAACCACTTCAGAAAATCTCAAGAAACAATATCCTGGGTACCCATAATGCTGGCAAGTTGTTACTCCCTTAGATACTGTCATCACCCTCTCCAATTCAAATGGCTGATAAACACAAAAAGTAATTGAAAGTATAGATATTGTATGATAGATAGGTGCAATGGATAGTGGGGAATAAAAGAGGGCATGAAATAATTCATATTTTTGTTGTCTAACCAAACAGGATAGCATGACACAATTTCACATATATGATGGCTAACTAACCAGGATAGCATGACACAATTTCACATTATGATGGCTAACTAAAAAAGATGGAAAGACATAGTTCAAAATATGATGAGTATGTAAACAGGATGACATGATATAACTATATGATGTGTTTATTAAATAGGTTAGCATGCCATAATTCACATACATTCACGGATAGAATGCCATAATTCAAAATATGATGACTGTAAACACTAAACAGGATGAGATGATATAACTATATGATGTCTTTATTAAATGGGTTGTCATGCCATAATTCAGATAGATGATGTGTATGTACTATGTAAACATGATGGCATGATATAAATCGAATATATGATTTATATAGTAAGCAAGTAAGCAGATGGCAATCCATATATGATGTAAAAACTAAGCAATGCAAGACAACATGCATGACATGGGTAATATAACCCTGCCAAGTTTGAGCATAGACCTCAGGGGGGAAATAGGACTGGTCATCAGTCTCTGAATCCTCCTCTAAGGAGCTCTCTATAACCAGCAAGATGTCTGCTTCAACAAGTAGCATTGTCTGCTCTGAATACCTTGTTTTCACTCCAGATACTTCCATCACCGCTTCAAATGGCTGATGCACAGGAAGAGTAGTTGAATATACAAACGTTGTCGACAAATGGAACATGTAATACAAAAAAATGATAGCATTATATAATTCACATACATGATGATTGGCTAAACAGCATGGCATTGCATAATTCATATATATATATATATATATATATATATATATATATATATATATATATATAATGCCTTTGCAACAAGTTAGCATTGTATAATTCACATATATAATGTCTTGCAACAAGATGGCAATGCATAATTCACATATATGGTAATTAGACATTGAACAGGTGGCATTCACACAAAGCATGTCTAAACTAATCAAATGACATAGCAATGTGAGACACCATACGCACGATATGAGCAACATAACCCTGCCAAGTTAGAGCATACACTTCAGGGGGAATAGGACTGGTCATCTATCTCTGAATCCTCCTCTGAGGAGCTATCCGTAACCAGCGAGATATGCGCTTCGTCAGATAGCATAGTCTACTCTGAAGACCTTGTTTTCACTCTAGAATTTGCCATCACCGTGTCAAATAGCTGATGCACACAAAGAGTAGTTGAACGTACTAACATTGTTGACAAATGTAATATGTAACGGAAAAAAAGGATGGCCTAATATAATTTACATATAAGATGACTGGCTAAGCAGGATGGCATTGCAAAATTCACATATATGATGCCTGGCTAAACAAGATGGCGTTGCATAATTCACATAAATGATGAATAAACTAAACAGATGGCATTCGCACAAAGGATGTCTAAACTAAGCAGATGACATATTTGATGTATAAAGTAAGCAATGCAAGGCACCATATGCATGATATAACCAACATTAGCATGCCAAGTTAGAGCGAAGACCTCAGGGGGTAAATAGGAGTTGTCTTCTCCTTCTGAATCCCCCTCAGAATAGATATCTTCCTCTCGATTACAATCCAAAATGTGTGGAGGGGGGCTGCCTTTGCGCCTACCATGGAGCGACGTCTGCATGAAATTTTATTGCCACGCAAGGCTCGTCTCTTTTGCTCTACATGTTTAGTTCCATTGTTTACAATAACTATCATGCATAGGCATAAAACATAGTGAGATTCTGTAAGGAGTGCATGCATAAATCCAGAGTGATGGTAGCAACCTGTGGATAGACCCAAAACCAATAATAGCAGGCAGATAATGGCTTCAGTTAAAAAATACAGATAATGGCTTCTTTACTGTTTGTTTCCCACCCAACATGAAACTCATAGTAGACACCAGAGATTAACCAGATAGTAGATAGATACTATTGATTGTGGCCCCGATATGTACCCCACAACCATTTAAAAACAAAAGTTTGACCATTAGTTTGGAGCCGACTCAGAGTCTAATCGGTGAACAGGACGATAAAGTAGCATGTAATATTAAGTGATGCATAACGTAAGCAGACATAAAAGAGTGTGACCTCTCTTGCGGACCCGTGTAGTCCTAGAGGTCATCTGCTCGGTTGATGATGGTAATGCAGTTTTCATGGCTACCGGTGGCGGGGAAGAAGATCTGAGGCGGCGAAAGATAGTCTGGAGGCCGGATCCCTGTTGTGCTGGACCCTTCTGTCCTTGGAGCAGCTGAGCTGGGGTGGACGACGGCGTAACAGGAGCTGGAGGATTCTAACAATGCAGGAATAGGAAATAGACAAGAATAGGATAGGAATGCACGTGCAAAATAGAGAATTTAAAAACACAAGATTTCTGCCAATCTGGGTGTTCGATTCACAACAATTGGAAGATCACAGGATGCATTGAAGCATGGTGAGATTAAGTCAAACCACTATGTACGGTTATAATGCTATTATGCTACTATATCTTAGTCGTGTGCTTCATGATTAGGAATTTGAAAAGGAGGACAAGTGAAAATTAAAATTCCTACATTTTTCTTTCAAGGAGACACTAAAGGAACAAATCCTACAGTTTTACTTTGCTCCATTCCTTTGAACCAAATTCATGAATAGTAGTACCATAGGAAACTTCGCAATTCCTATGTTTTTCATTCACTTTTGCTTTCAAGCACTGGCGATTCTAGTAGGCAGGCTTGAGCAAGGAAAAGCCTACACCAAAAAAATGTGCTACTTCTATTACTTTGGACCCAGGCCACTGCCCTACTAGCTCAACTCCCAGGGCCATCACAAATGCACAGCTCAAACGCGCAGAGATAAATAATGATGGCATTCAAGAGAGTCCATCACAGAAAGCTAAGTTGCCTAGTACCTCACTGCTTGTCATATAGTAGTATAAAATAATCGTATTTGCCGTTACTACGTGTGCTTAGTAGACAATATATATAACATGTGGAGTAAAAAAGAGATGCAACAAGTGTACAACCTCTTTGGCGAAGCCATGTCGGTCTCAGCGTGATTAGGTTGGCCGGTGAGGATGCTCCGGCTAACTTGGCTGTCGGAGGAGGGGAAGAAGATCTTAGGCGTCTGGAGATGGAGCCCGAGGTACTGCTCCACTGTGATGGAGGGTTTCGTCGTTGGAGCAGCTCCGGTGAGTTGTATGACGTCGAGGCTGAAGCAGGACAAGAGAGACAATGTTAACCTGAGTGGAGTTCTAATAGCATCTCCAATACATGACGTAAAATACATAACCACAAAGTGCTAGATGTAAAATACATCAGCCGCTCATCTCTGAACTTAACTCCAAAACTGAATTTAACTGTCCAAACTGAACTTAACTGTCGATACTGAACTTAACTGTCGGAACTGAATTTTGCTGTCAAAACTGAACGCACTAGCAAGGTGAGGCTACATGTCGGTCGACCTGACTTTTTCATCTCTGGTCAGTCGATTTTGCAGCCGTTGGATACGAAATCAAGGGCCTGCAGTTCATCTTCAACCTCCACCCCCCTGAGCCGCCAGCCACACCAGCCAAACAGCAGCCCCCCACCGCCCGCGGCCGGCGGTGCGCCGCCTCGCCCGCCCTAAAAACACTCCCCGCCGTCGGTCCGCCGCCGCCCCTGCCATCCCTCTAGGCCCCCCCATGCCGAGTTTTTTCTCCGGCGATCCCCACGCCATCGCCGGCGACCACCGCCCCCACCCTGAACCCTAAGATAGA
>NC_057795.1:663010073-663022820 GCF_018294505.1 Triticum aestivum
TTCATCCCGGTGAGCCCCCCCCCCTGAAAATCGACTGACCCAAAAGTCGATTCAGTCGACTGAAGTGTTGCTAAATTGGAGCAGCATCGCAAGCAACAGCAAGAGCGAGAGCAGTAGTGCGAGCAAGAGCAATAGCAAGAGCAGACTAGGCAGGGGACCCAGAGCAAGAGCAGCAGCGCAAGCGAGAGCTAAAGCAGCATCAGCTCCTACTGATGTGAACGTCACCACCGAGGGAGTGACACCGTGGAGGAAGTGGCCGGCGACGCCGCCGTGGATGGAGCCGCGCCGTGTCGGCTCGGGACCGAGCACCGGCAGCACCGTGAGATCGAATCAAGAAGAAAATGCGGTGATTAGTGTACAACCTCTTTGGTGGCGCTGATTAGGACGCAGCTTCATCCGAGGAAACAGTGATGATGATGCTCTTCCGGTGGTGCAGGTGAAGATGGGGGTGTGGGAATGGAGGTGGCACGAAAGACGAGGGGAACGTCGAGGCAGCTCCTTGGAGGTGGAGGACGGGGTAGCTGAACCGGCGGGCCGATGAGATCGATGATGGATCCTCATCCGGTACGGTGGATGAGGGATGTCGATGTCAAAACCGGCGGATCTCGGGTAGGGGGTCCCGAACTGTGCGTCTAGGCGGATGGTAACCGGAGACGAGGGACACGATGATTTTACCCAGGTTCGGGCCCTCTTGATGGAGGTAAAACCCTACGTCCTGCTTGAATAATATTGATGATGTGGGTTACAAGAGTAGATCTACCACGAGATCAAGGAGGCTAAACCCTAGAAGCTAGCCTATGGTATGATTGTTGTTCGTCCTATGGACTAAGGCCATCCGGTTTATATAGACACCGGAGAGGGCTAGGGTTACACAGAGTCGGTTACAAAGGTAGGAGATCTACATATCCGTATTGCCAAGCTTGCCTTCCACGCCAAGGAAAGTCCCATCCGGACACGGGACGAAGTCTTCAATCTCGTATCTTCATAGTCTTGGAGTCCGGCCGATGATGATAGTTCAGCTATCCGGACACCCCCTAGTCCGGGACTCCCTCAGTAGCCCCCGAACTAGGCTTCAATAACGACGAATCCGGCGCGTATGTTGTCTTCGGCGTTTGCAAGGCAGGTTCTTCTTCATGCTCCATGTGTTTGCCGGATAGTGTCCGGTTGCTTCATAAATGTTGCGCTCCTTGGCTTCCGCGTCCAATAATGGTCTTCTTCCACGCTTCGCACGAATGCGAAAAGCCAGGGTATTTTTATGTTTTGCCCCCTAGCTGCGCAAATAAGCTGCCTATAAGAGAGGCGAGGATCCAGATCCAAATCACATCATCCTCCTTCCGCAAGCACTCATCGAGGCGCATCTGACACCAAACCCATTCCAACATGGACAGTCGACGCGGCTCCTCTTCTCGCGCTCCCAGCCTTAAGCCAGGAGATTGGAGGAGATGCTCAGTCCCGCATAGCGAGTTAGTGACGCTCCAAGCAGAGGGATATCTTCCCCCGGCCTTCATGGTTCCGGTTCGAGCCGGACTGGCCACCTACAAAGGTGGGAAGCAGGCGGAGAGCACCCCCAATCCCTCCAAAGGAGAGCGGGTGTGCTTCGTCTCCTACTTAATAAGGGGACTCGGATTTCCTATACATCCGTTTCTCCGGGGGCTCCTGGAGTTCTACGGACTCCAGCTTCATCACCTTACACCTGCCTCCATTTTGCACATCGCGGGCTTCGTAGCTCTGTGTGAGCTGTTCTTGGGCATTGAGCCCCATTTTGCGCTGTGGAAGAGGTTGTTTTGCCTCGTACCCCGCTCTCACGAGGGGTCGATATATCAAGTGGGCGGAGCCGAAATATGGCGCATCGCCGGGACCGGATACCTGTCCGGGACCCCGAAGAAGACGTCCGAAGATTGGCCTTCGGAGTGGTTTTATATGGAGGACGCTCCGCTGCCGGATCCAGTCCGGATCGGCCTTCCGGAGTTCAGCAACGCTCCCCTGAAGAAACGCCTAAGTTGGCGCCCACGGAGCCCTCGACGAGAAGATGATAGTAGCGTCCATTACTTGATGGGCCGGATACGGCTGCTAGCCCATTCTGGATTAACCATGATCAGAGTCATGGCCACATGCATTATGCATGGGGTGCAGCCGCTCCAATATAGGGGCCACCCCATGTGGGACTTCAACGGAGATGACGACGCCACCCGTCACGGCCGCAAGGGACCTGGCTCGGCCGACGATCTGGTGAAGATCCTGTCCGACTTGTACAAGGGGGAGAAGGAGGACTTCCTCCGCACGAATCCTCTGAACGGATTTTCCATGAACAACCCTCGGAGCTGGGTAAGCGGTCGCATGCATATCTGAACCGTACCTTTAAAGGCAATTGTCTTATTGTATGATTTTGACACATGAACTGCGTCGGGATGTGGAGGGCATAAAAAGCCCAGCCCCACAACCCGAAGACCTAGAAAGGTCCCTTGAACCGGCCTCCGAAGAGGATCCAGACTTAGCAGTGGAACTGATCGACGGGGTGTACCACCAGCTCAGCATAGATAATGCTTTAGTCGCCATTATGGCTGACTACCCCGGTTTGTGTCCGGCTTCCCCGGTGAGTACGACCGAAGTCCTGGCGCCGTTACTTCTTTAATGCTTAGTTCTGAACACCGTGCACCAATGGTGTTCGACAGGAAGCGCCTTTACGGCAGGAAGTCGAGCCCGCGGCGATCGGCCAACAAGGGTCAGTCCGGCCCAGCAGGCGGAAGAGGAGTGCGATGCGAACTGAAACGTCGCCGCAACGGTACGGAGCACCGCTATTTTTTAAGGGAAGGATTCCCAAGAGGTATATTAATGCTCATAACTTTTCCAGAAAGAGCGCTCGCTGGACAGTGTCCGGAGAGGTTGCCAATCAAGCCTCCGCCAGCCATGCTCCAACGCATGACCCGGAAGGGGAGGCGAATACAAGGCATGAGTCGGACGCTCCTCCGACGGAGGATGCCGACAGGCTATCCGCCACCCGGTCTGAGGTGGAGAGCGCCATGAATCACAGGCGTCGCCGGACAGTTCTTCGTGACGCGTGTTTCTCCCCGGAGGCGTTAAATGCCTTTGATGCGGGAAACGCGCACCTCCGTGCCACTCAAGATGGGTTAACCAGAGCCACGGAGCAGTATGTGAAAGACATACGTGTAAGTAATTTTAATAGTTATATATGCCAGTAGCCCCCAAGACTTAAAATGGTTAAAATAACTGATTTAAGGATCAATTTTTATGCAGGATCTTACGGAGAAGAATATCCATCTGTCCCAGGAGCTCCAAGAGTGCAAGGCCCAACTTGAGGCCGCACTGGCCGCCATAGGGGGAGCCACAGAGACCCCCGTTGGTAAGACGTACTTTGAAAAGATAATTAATTAACAAAGTGCGGCGTGAATCTGACAATAATATTGCAGAGGGCGCCGGACTAGATCCGGACAAGCAACAGCTACTGCGTCAGCTAAAGGCTGGCGAGAGGGTGCTTATGAAGGTGCAGCAGGAGAGAAACAAGCTCCAAGATGCCCACACCCAGCTAGGAGAAGAGCTGAAAGGTGTTCGGGCCCAGCTGTCTGGCTCCTTGAAGGAGAATCAGCGACTTCGTCGCGACATTTATAGTAAGTGCTTGAGCAAATTCCTTTGAAAAGAAGAATTCGGCGAGGAAGTCGTTTGACAGAAATATGTCTTTAGGTGTGCTCACAGGTCGCCCTGCGGAGGAAATGCCTGGGTCAATAGGTGACCAACTTCCCGAGCTGGCGCAATTGTTCGAACGTGTTCGGCAGGCGATGAGTGGCGTCGTTCAGGCTTTATGGCCATCCGTCTCCCTACCCGAGGGCCTTGGTGAGCTTGCTGAGAAGCTCCAGGGAGCACAGCGACGCCTCCGTTTGTGGAAGATATCGGCCTGCCGTCAGGGCGCCAGGGAGGCCTGGGCCATGGTGAAGACGCGCTACCTGAAGGCTGACCCAAACCACATGGCCGAGGTCGGACCTGCGGGGGCTGATGGGAAGGAGATCCCTGTGAGCTTGATGTATGGCCAAGTAGAACTGGCCGCGAAATATTCCCAATAGGACTGTAAATGAGACAGCCTGTTAGATGGGATTGAGGAGGAGTACAATCAGTCAGTTTGACGATGTAATTTGAAATGACATGTAAGATGCCTTCTAGCCGGATTGTAGATCGTTTGTCTTTGCGGACCGTTTCGCTTCAACCTCGGGACCCAACAGTCCGGAGTGTGTCCGAATACCCCTACGGTTATAAAAGAACCGGGGCATGCATGGAGACAAGGCGTCGGGGTCATAATTGCTTTATCAGACAAGTGCCCAACTAGTTATGTTATATTACATGGTTAGTAAGAAACATCTTCCAGGGAGAATAGTTCCATTAAGGGTTCCTTTCCCTGGGAGGCATGCCCTAAGGTGCAATGTCGGACTGCGAAAATAGCAGAAAAAGCATCTGGGGGCTTATAAATAAGTAAGTAATAAATCATCTTTCAAGTCACCGACCGAATATTCTCTTAAGAATGCTAGCTTTCGGCTTCACCCAGTCTGAGGTACACATCCGGCTGACCCGGCAGTAACAATCGCAGAGGTGCTCCCTTTACCTCCTAGCCGAACAATCGGGAACGTAGGGGTAAGCACAGGAGCCAGGCAACCCAGCTTGGCCAAAACTTAAGTCATATCGATGCATATAATGGTGAATAAAAGGTACATGCGGAAGTATGACACATGTATTGGGCGTGAAGCCCATATAATAAGCTTCTGGTAAAGAAGCCCCCAGGTATAATGAGTGCTAGGAGCACATCAAGTGTGTGCGAACAAAGCGCAAATCAGCCTATAAAAGGTATTAAAAAAGTGGGAAGAAGGAGGGGGACAAGAGATAGTAAAAATATAAAAAGGTGGACGGGGGAGTGAGACGAACTCTGAGTCCGGTGTTTAGGCATAGAATCTTCGGAGACGGGCTGCGTTCCATGGGTTCGGCTCGAGTCGGTTGTCAGATGCTTTACGTAGACGGTATGCTCCGCCGGTCAGGACTTGGTCGATGATGAAGGGACCTTCCCACTTGGGTTTAAGTTTGTCCTTTTTCTTGTCTGGCAGGCGTAGAACGAGTTCGCCGACATTGTAAGTTTTGGCCCGTACTTCTCTGCTTTGATATCTTCGAGCCTGCTGCTGATAGAATGCGGAACGAGCCTTTCCCACGTCCCGCTCCTCCTCTAAGGCGTCCAAACTGTCCTGCCGATCCAACTCGGCTTCTCTTTCTTCGTACATGCGCACACGAGGTGAGTCATGAATTATATCGCAAGGCAGAACTGCCTCTGCGCCATACACCATGAAAAATGGTGTGAATCCAGTAGTTTGGTTTGGCGTGGTCCGCAGCCCCCAGAGTACAGAGTCGAGCTCCTCTACCCAGTGCGTGTTAGATTCCTTGAGGGACCGCACTAGTCTGGGTTTGATGCCGCTCATAATTAGACCATTTGCTCGCTCGACTTGACCGTTAGTTTGGGGGTGATAGACTGAAGCGTAATCGAGCTTGATGCCCATGTTTTTGCACCAGAGTTTAACCTCATCGGCAGTGAAGTTCGTGTCGTTATCAGTGATGATGCTGTGGGGGACGCCAAAACAGTGTACTACCCCGGATAGGAAGTCTATCACCGGTCCGGATTCTGCCGTTTTAACCGGCTTGGCCTCAATCCATTTGGTGAATTTGTCCACCATGACCAATAAGTATTTGTGCTTGTGGGTTCCCCCTTTAAGGGGTCCAAGCATGTCAAGCCCCCAGACCACGAACGGCCAGGTAATGGGTATAGTGTTGAGGGCGATGGGTGGCATGTGGCTCTGATTAGCAAAGAGCTGGCAACCGACGCATCGTTGGACTAAGTCCTGAGCATCTGCCTGGGTTGTCGGCCAATAAAATCATGTATGGAAGGCCTTCCCTACGAGTGTCCGGGCTGCAGCGTGGTGCCCGCCGAGTCCGGCGTGAATTTCAGCCAGGAGATTCCGCCCCTCCTCTTCGGAGATACACCTTTGAAGGACTCCGGTTGTGCTTTTCTTATAAAGTTCTCCCTCATGGACCTTGTAGGCTTTAGATCGCCAAACTATGCAGCGGGCCTCATTTTGGTCTTTGGGAAGTTCCTGCCGAATTAAGTAGGCTAGGAATGGTTCTGTCCATGGGGCAATTACTGCCATTATTTGGTGAGCTGAAGGTGTTATTTCGTTGGCTGAGCCGCTGATTGTTTCAGAATGGTCTGAGTTCGGTGATGCAGCTGGCTCCGGATTGTTATTTCCGGACTCCTCTTCCCATAACATGGATGGCTTGAAGAGCCATTCCAGGAAGATGTTTGGAGGGACGGCGTCTCGTTTCGCGCCAATGCGTGCTAACACGTCTGCTGCCTGGTTATTATCCCGGGCTACATGGTGGAATTCGAGTCCTTCGAACCGAGCTGACATTTTTAGGACGGTGTTGCAGTAAGCTGCCATCTTTGGATCTTTGGCATCAAAGTCTCCATTTACTTGGGATATTGTGAGGTTTGAATCCCCGCGCACCTCTAGGCGTTGAATGCCCATGGAGATTGCCATCCGGAGGCCATGTAGAAGGGCCTCGTATTCGGCTGCGTTATTGGAGTCCATGTACATTATTTGAAGTACGTATTGGATTGTGTCTCCAGTTGGGGACGTCAGGACGACGCCAGCCCCCAAGCCAGCTAACATTTTGGATCCGTCGAAATGCATGATCCAATTGGAGTATGCGCCATACTCTTTAGGGAGTTCGGCTTCGGTCCATTCGGCGACGAAGTCGGCCAGAACCTGCGACTTTATAGCTCGCCGTGGTTTGTAGGTTATGTCAAATGCTAAGAGCTCAAGAGCCCATTTTGCAATCCTGCCCGTTGCGTCGCGATTGTTTATAATATCGTTGAGAGGTACTTCGGAGGCCACCGTTATGGAGCACTCTTGAAAGTAATGTCGCAGCTTCCGGGATTCCATGAACACCGCATATGCTATCTTTTGATAATGTGGGTACCGGGACTTGCATGGAGTTAGAACAGTGGATACGTAGTACACTGGTTTTTGAAGAGGGAATCTATGCCCTTCTGTCTCTCGCTCGACGACGAGTACCGCGCTGACAACTTGATGTGTTGCTGCGATATATAATAACATAGGTTCGCCCAGGTTGGGCGCGGCCAGGACCGGATTTGTTGCCAGTATGGCCTTTATTTCTTCGAGTCCGGCTGTGGCAGCATCCGCCCATGCGAAATGTTCGGTGCGCCGGAGGAGGCGGTAGAGGAGCAGAGCCTTTTCTCCCAAACGGGAGATGAAGCGACTTAAGGCCGCTACGCATCCGGTTAGTTTTTGTATTTGCTTGAGGTCTTTTGGAATATCCAATTGTGACAGAGCTCGGATTTTGGCCGGGTTTGCTTCAATTCCTCTACCGGATACGATGAAGCCCAAGCGCTTTCCGGCTGGTACGCCGAAGACGCATTTTTCCGGATTGAGCTTAATGTCATATGCTCAGAGGTTGTCGAATGTCACCCTCAAGTCTTCTACTAGAGTTTCGACGTGTTTGGTCTTGACGACCACATCGTCTACGTATGCCTCTACTGTTTTGCCTATCTGGGTAGCCAGACATGTTTGAATCATGCGCTGATATGTTGTGCTGGCGTTTTTGAGTTCGAAGGGCATTGTGTTGAAGCAGAATGGTCCATATGGAGTAATGAATGCCGTTGCGGCCTGGTCTTTCTCCGCCATCTTGATTTGATGGTATCCGGAGTATGCGTCGAGGAAGCACAATGAATCGTGCCCTGCGGTAGCATCGATGATTTGGTCGATGCGAGGGAGGGGGAAAGGTGCCTTTGGATAGGCCTTGTTAAGGTCTTTAAAATCGACGCAGAGGCGCCAGGATTTGTCCTTTTTTGGTACCATTACTAGATTGGCTAGCCAGTCCGAATGTTTTATATCTCTGATGAATCCGGCTTCTAAGAGTTTGGCTAGCTCTTCTCCCATTGCCTGTCTTTTGGGTTCGGAAAATCACCGAAGAGCTTGTTTGACCGGCTTGAATCCTTTTAGGATGTTTAGGCTGTGCTCTGCCAGCCTGCGTGGGATTCCTGGCATGTCTGAAGGGTGCCAGGCAAAAATGTCCCAATTTTCCCGAAGGAATTCTCGTAGTGCGGCTTCGACATCAGGACTTAATTGTGCCCCAATGGAGGCTGTGTTTGTGGGGTCCGTTGGATGGACCTGAAATTTGACTATTTCGTCTGCTGGTTTAAAAGAGGTGGACTTGGACCTCTTATCGAGTATCACATCGTCCCTATCCACCATGGAGCGCAGCGTAGTTAGTTCCTCTGCCGCTAGGGCTTCGGACAATGCCTCTAGGGCCAGTGCGGCTGTCTTATTTTCAGCACGAAGTGCTGTATCTGGATCATTGGCAAGAGTGATTATCCCATTGGGTTCGGGCATTTTGAGCTTCATGTACCCGTAGTGGGGTATAGCTTGGAAGATTGTGAATGCCTCTCGCCCTAACAAAGCGTGATATCCGCTGCCGAATGGGGCCACTTGGAACGTGACCTCGTCGGACCTGTAATTGTCCGGTGAGCCGAACACTACATCTAGTGTGATTTTTCCTGTGCAGCGTACTTCTCGACTAGGGATTATCCCTCTGAAGGTTGTGCTGCTTCGCTCAATGCGGCTCCAGTCAATATCCATTTTTTGAAGGGTTTCCTTCAAAAAATGATCCGCTGCCGCCATCCATGAGTACCTTGGTAAGGCGAAAGCAGTCCACTATCGGACTGAGGACCAATGCGGCTGGTGCTCTAGCTGTTCGGAATTTAGGTTCGTCGCTGGCGTTGAAGGTGATAGCCGTGTCACTCCATGGATTTGTTGTTGCTACTTGGTAGACTTCGGCGAGGCCGCGGATTGTTCGTTTTCGCATGTTATTTGATGCGAAAGTCTCGAAGACTGTTAATACCGTACCGGTACTGCTGGGCTGTTTACTCGGGGCTAAAAAGCCTTCGCCACTTTTGGCCACCTGCCGTAGTATCCAACATGCTCGAAGGCTGTGTGTTGGAGTGGCGCCCTCCGTACTATGGATTTTGCAGGGTCCGTTGAGCCAGCCCTCCAGTACGGTTCCATGCCCTTTAGGGGGTCTTTGCTTTTTGGTTTTTAACCCAGGTGCTTGAGTATGGCACACCCTTTTACTTCGGACTAGGGTTCTGGTCAAGGCCGGACTGTCCCAAAACCTAGTTTCGGTGTTCCTGGCACTCTCTACCGCACAGTATTTTTGTACGATAGTCGCTAGGTCGATGAAGCGTGTAACTTCACGACGACTTATGGCGTTCATGATTCCCTTGTCCGTGCAATTGTTGCAGAAAATTGAAATCGCACTTTCTTCGCAGCAGTCCTTTATCCTGTTCATAACCAGGAGGAATCTGGCCCAGTAATGATGTACTGTTTCATCAGGCTCTTGCCGTATTCGAGATAGATCGCTTATGTTTGGGTGGGCGGGTGGAATCAAGTTCGGAACCCCGCCCGATCTGAGGCTCAGAGGCCAAGAAGTTTCCGGATTTGGAAGCTTGACTTGCTGGATGCTTTCCAACGAATCTAGTCCGATGCCTGACTCTAAGTTCAGTATTTGATTAGCGTCCGTCCCTTCGCGGGAATCCGGCTTGGAGGGATCGGGAATCCGGACATAGTTGGTTTTCAACATAGAAGAAGGGTTGCCGCATTGTTCCTCTACCACGACAATGTGGTGGGTGGCCTGAGGAGAGTTAATCTCTCTTAGATCGGGTTTAAGCCCAATCTGATCGTAGTCTGTAGCGACTCCCAGGGTGGCAATGCGATCCAAGAGCTCGTTTACAGAGGAGAGCTCAATCGGATCTAACTGCTCGGCGAATTCCGGGCTGACGTGAAGATCGCTTTTGATGACCTGAGAGGTCATCGTCGGAGCGGTGGCCGAACAGGCGGTCATAAGAAAACCACCAAGCCGGACAGTTTGGCCGGCGGCCAAATCTCTCTTGACGACGGTGCCATCTTTAAAGACGGGAGAAGGCATCCTTCCTGATCGCGACGGCACAGAGGAACTCTCAATGAAAGCACCAATGTCGGTGTCAAGACCGGCGAATCTCGGGTAGGGGGTCCCGAACTGTGCGTCTAGGCGGATGGTAACAGGAGACGAGGGACACGATGTTTTTACCCAGGTTCGGGCCCTCTTGATGGAGGTAAAACCCTACGTCCTTCTTGATTAATATTGATGATGTGGGTTACAAGAGTAGATCTACCACGAGATCAAGGAGGCTAAACACTAGAAGCTAGCCTATGGTATGATTGTTGTTCGTCCTATGGACTAAGGCCATCCGGTTTATATAGACACCGGAGAGGGCTAGGGTTACACAGAGTCGGTTACAAAGGTAGGAGATCTACATATCCGTATTGCCAAGCTTGCCTTCCACGCCAAGGAAAGTCCCATCCGGACACGGGACGAAGTCTTCAATCTTGTATCTTCATAGTCTTGGAGTCCGGCCAATGATGATAGTTCGGCTATCCGGACACCCCTAGTCCGGGACTCCCTCAAGGGACGTCGAGGTGTTGCTGTGGATGACGTCGTCAGGGAAGAGGCTCCGGCTGGGTGGAGGACGGAGCAGGGTGTGGGGCTTCATCGCCGGTTTTCGCGGCCTTAGTGTATGAATGGGTGGGTGGATGGGATGGCAGTGGGGAACCATGGATAAGGGACGCGCTTGTCCGAAATGTGGGGTAAGTTACGAAAGTACCCCCACTGATTTGAGGCGGTTCTTTTGGTTCAGGGCTACCACGGTCATTTCGCGTGTCGGGATTTCACAGGAGGTGGGATTTTTCGTGCGCATTGTAATTTCGGAATAGCAAGGCGCGGGTTGA
The DNA here is from genome assembly GCF_018294505.1 of Triticum aestivum. Classification (NCBI taxonomy): domain Eukaryota; kingdom Viridiplantae; phylum Streptophyta; class Magnoliopsida; order Poales; family Poaceae; genus Triticum; species Triticum aestivum. Next base: position 663,020,960 of record NC_057795.1, read on the forward strand.
GATGGAGGGAGTTGTCGGAGCACGGCGAGACAAAGATATATCTTAAATATATCGGGCTAACAAGGCGCGGGTTGAAATTTCCGGACAAGCCTAACGTGTATTGTACCAAATCAATGCCCACTACAAATGTCATTCAAAACTTTGAATTCATGTTATATTCAATTAAAATATTTCGCTACGTGTATAATGCATGCAACCTACTACTCAAATGAACGTTTTACTGCATTCCAAACGTATATACTACCGCTTCAATATGAACTAAGTTTGAATTCGTTTCTCTATTTGAATAAGATCTACAGTAATGATTGTTGTGAAGTCAAAGCATTTGAATTCATTTCTCTGTTTTAATAAGATCTACAATCATCATTATTGTCAAGTTAAACCATCATTTGTATATTATCTTCACAGCACACCACATGATTAGTCTCGAGTTACATATGAACTATGTGTACTATATGAACTTGAACTCGATTTTTTTAATCCACTTTATGTTGATTTCAAATCACACTAGATTTCTAGCTCTAGCTAGATCTTCATAATCTAAACCATGTCTCGGATGTACAATGTGTTTATCACATTATGTATGGTGCCCCGCCCCCTACGCCTACAAGTATTTAGATGTGAGTTGCAAACACCACACATTACCACAAATTCAAATAAAATGTGAGAATGTTCGATATATAGTATTGTTTAGATTGTTCGATATTTAGTTGTAAGCTGCAAACGCCACACATTATCACAAATTCAAATAAAATGTGAGATTGTTTGATGTATAGTATGGTTCAGATTGTTCAACATTTAGCTGTGAGTTGCAAACGCCATGCATTATCACATTATGGTATAACATGTGCACAGCACATACATCACCGCTATATTCATGCATGCATATGTTTAAAACACTATGATCTCATATTCAAATATACGAATCCTCTTTCATATCAAATTATGATCTTTGTTAGTCTCTTACACCCACACAATCCTCTAACCTTTGTAGCTACCACTAACTTTCTCTCGTGCATGCACACGCCCTCCTTGCCCTCCCCCTCCCTCGGCATTCTATCCACTGGGCACATTCATTTTATTTTATTTAGGTCGTTCTCCCAGAGTCTCCACAACTCCTTTCTGACACACACCGATCGATAAACCTCTCCAACGATGCTTGCCGACAACATACACACGCACCTTCAATCTCCTCCTTTATGTGTCCTTGCCTCATGTCTCTCATATGGTCACCAACACGTGTAAACTCTCGCCCCTCTTTTCATCGATCTCACAACCGCACACTCCTCCCCCTATCTAGCAAGTAGCTGGGCCTCTCACACCACCTCCTAGCTCCATTCTCTCTATCTATCCGTCTCGCTGGGCCTTATTTGCCTCTAACAAATGGACGTACACCGACCGATCTCTCGCTATACATATAGCTAGCTAGGTCCTTATAACTCATTTTTACCCACGCGTCGATTGATCTACCTCTTTAGTTATGTCTCTCCCTTCCTCCGACAAACAACAATTGATCTATTGATCTAGTTAGGTTTGCTTACCAAACACATGGTTCCCCTTCATCATCCATGGATGCGTCCCGACAGATCTATCACACACAGGCACACACAGAAACACATCCCCACTCTTATTGATAACATTGCAGTTCCACCCTCAGTTTGTCTAGTAGGCCTCTCCCACCATCTTCGAGAAGCAACTCCATCACCCATCCAGCACTCTACCCCTCTCCCTCCCTCTCTCTCTCCTTTCTCTCTCTCTATGTCCCATCATATTTCCCGTCCTTCAGTTATGTATGGATGTCGACTGATCTCCCTCAAGACATAGCTGGGTCTCTCCTTCTCAACACATATACGAGTCGTTC
>NC_057795.1:663023095-663068297 GCF_018294505.1 Triticum aestivum
ACACACCGATACATCGAGCGCTCTAGTCATGTCTCCCTGCCACACACAAACTTGACATGTGCCCTCTGACGTTCGGGTAGGTCAGTCACCCTATATCTTTGACTTGCACACACACACAATTTCGATGGCTCTCTTCATCGATCTCGCACCCACCCACTTGATCCTCTCTTCGACTCTATTGATATCTTTGACCCCTCCCTCTCTTCTCGTGGATTGTCCGACCCTCTATATATGATATGGATAGGCCTCCATTTCACACACATTGCATGCAAAATTTTGTTTGAGATGTCATCGACACATATTCCCACAAATACATTCACGAAATCAACCCCCACCACCCCCCACCCCAAAACAAAAAACACTCACGAACGCGGTTTGTATCTCTCACACACACCCACGTAGGTGGGGGACATGCACGAAGAGAAGAGGTGCATGCACGGCGCACGTACTCCTGTCTCTTTCCCAACCACACCCGCGCAGGTACACGGTGGAGCTCATTTCTGTATGAAAAAGGCAGCCCACGTGGTAATCTGGCACGTGTACTGGTTGTCCACTTGGTGGAGGGAGGATTGTCTACCACGGGTGAACAAACAAATTGCGACTTGACGCATTATGTTAAGAAAAGACGCAAGCCATGTGGGGCCTACCTTAGAGGCAAGGCTCTATGCACTGGAGTACTTTTGATGTGTCCCGTCAACTCGCAGAACAAGGAGAAGCTTTCTTAGTACACCGTCTCCCCCGCCCACGGGCGCGGTGGCTCGCAGGATGAGGTGAAGCTTGCTTAGTACTGCCCGCCTTACACCCGCTCCCTCGCCCATGCGCGCGGTGGCTCGCAGGACAAGGAGAAAAATTTACTACTCCCTCCGTTTACTCCTCGTCCCTACTACCTTACTTATAGAGATTATATCATATTGTTTGGAATATATATGTCCTTTAGTAGATTTCAATATGAACTACTAGTACATACTCCAAACACTGATGTATACAGACGTATTTTAGAGTGTAGATTCACTCATTTTGCTCCGTATGTAGCACTCTCCTCGCCCCTCGACCCTCGCCCATGTGGTGGAAGTGCAGCAATTCATTTGGTCTCATATAGCCAGAATGATATACAATGCACTACCATTATTGCTCGACTTCCCGAAGAGGCGAACAGCCAATCGCAAGGTTGATATTTTGGAGATGCCAAGCGCAACGTTATAGGAGAACGAGTAGTAGGTGCCGTGTCATTTATAAATAATTTTTTTTCTTCAGTGGCACGTACGCAATATGATAGGTTCATATGGAGAGAAAAGGAAACTGCTCCACTATATACATAGTCAGGACGGGCCAGCCTACACGGTTGCTTGCTGGGGTTGCTCTCTTCACACTTTCTCGCACAAAACGACTGTGGCCACATCTCTAACATCCCGGCGGATCACGTCCTCCTGGGGAAGGGGTGGATGCTTAGTGTAGATGTGGTCGCCGCCGCCGACGGCGAAAACCCACTGTCGGCACGTCCCGATCAGGGGTCCCCGCTGTTCTCTCACACAAAGCCGGTGAGGTTGCCTTCGTCCCTTGCTCACTGCCGCGACGTGGGCAGTTGCCACTGAGGGAGTCTGGGATTAAGGGGTCCTCGGACAACCGGACTATATACTTTGGTCGGACTATTGGACTATGAAGATACAAGATTGAAGACTTCGTCCCATGTCCGGATGGGACTCTCCTTTGCGTGGAAGGCAAGCTTGGCAATTCGGATATGTAGATTTCCTTCTCTGTAACCGACACTGTGTAACCCTAGCCCCCTCCGATGTCTATATAAACTAGAGGGTTTAGTCCATAGGACAAGAACAATCATAATCATAGGCTAGCTTCTAGGGTTTAGCCTCTACGATCTCGTGGTAGATCAACTCTTGTAATACTCATATCATCAAGATCACAAGCAGGAAGTAGGGTATTACCTCCATTGAGAGGGCCCGAACCTGGGTAAACATCGTGTCCCCCGCCTCATGTTACCATTAGCATTAGACGCACAGTTCGGGACCCCCTACCCAAGATCCACCGGTTTTGACACCGACATTGGTGCTTTCATTGAGAGTTCCACTGTGTCGTCGCGATAGGGCTTGATTTTTCCTTCAATCATCTTCAACGACGCGGTCCAGGGGGAGGTTTTCCCCTTGGACAGATCTTCGTATTCGGCAGCTTCGTACTATGGGCCAACTCGCTTGGCCACTTGGAGCAGATCGATAGCTACACCCCTAGCCATCAGGTCAGGTTTGGAAGCTTGAACTATACTGCCGATATCCCCGGAGACTTGATCTTCGACGGATTCGAGCCCATGTTAGGTACGCCGAACAGTCGTGATGGGCATGACTTAGATCTGCCATCAGATAGTGTTCGGGAGATCGCACATGCGGCGGCCCCGGGAATTAATCCGGAGCAGATCACGCCCTCCGAGGACGGGTGGATGGACCCCGTCACGGAGGCCGCACACTCATCGGCGTTGGAGCCGAACACTGATCCCACCTCCGATGAGGACGGTGTCATCGGACCCTCGGACTCGTCTCCGACTACAGGATCTGAACCATGTATGTCTATGCCTATCGAATCTGATTGGGCACCGGTCATGGAGTTCACCTCCGCGGATATTTTTCAACACTCACCCTTGGGTGATGTGCTAAATTCATTAAGGTCTCTTTCCTTGTCGGGATATTCTTGGCCGAACTATGTCCGGCTCGAGGTCGGCAAGATGAATGCCAAAAACAGGGAAAAGGGGCTGCATAGCGACGACGACGAAGAGCCCCGGCCGCCGAACACAGGAGGACAGAATAAATTCCCTCCCCAGGTGAAAATGATGAATATGATATACGCAACCCATATTCCCAAACGTGCACTAAGGGACGTCTATGCGATGGAGCCAGTCGCCCCAAAGTTCAACCCATGGTCCTCCTGTCCGATCACTTTTGATCGCAGGGACCATCCTACCAGTATCCGTCATAGTGGTTCGGCCGCATTGGTCCTTGACCCCATCATCGACAGATTCCATCTCACACGAGTCCTCATGGATGGTGGCAGCAGCCTGAACCTGCTCTATCAGGATACAGTGCGCAAAATGGGCATCGACCCCTCAAGGTTCAAGCCCACAAAAACCACCTTCAAGGGTGTCATACCAGGTGTGGAGGCCTGTTGCACGGGCTCAATCACACTAGAAGTGGTCTTCGGCTCTCCGGACAATTTCCGAAGCGAGGAGCTAATCTTCGATATCGTCCCCTTCCGCAGTGGCTATCATGCGTTGCTCGGATGAACCGCATTTGCCAGATTCAATGCGGTACCGCATTATGCATACCTCAAGCTCAAAATCCCAGGACTTCGCGGGGTTATAACAGTTAATGGAAACACAGAGCGCTCGCTCCGTATGGAAGAGCACACTGCGGCACTCGCGGCAGAAGTACAAAACAGCCTTCTTAGGCAAACAGCCAATTCGACGATAAAGAACCCGGACACCGTCAAGCGAGTCAGGAGTACCCCGCAACAGGGTCATCCGGCACGACCAGAGCTCGACTAGCAATTCGGCCTCCGCCCTAGTCTCAGCCAAGCGGCGAAATTTGTGCCGCGCATACATAATTACGCACTTAAAATACCATGGGCATAGGCGGAGGCACGGCTATGACACGGTCCACAATGCGGTTCGACCGCCCCAGGACCCACGCACCTTTACACCTTTTTTCTTTCAGGTCCCCATCTTCGGGAGGCTCTTCCGATAGACCGACTATCAGACACATAGCGGGACAGATACACCAAGAATACAAGAAGCTGGGGCGCCCAAGGGAATCCTCAGGTGGTCTCTGATAACGATCGTTATACCTGTTTTACATACCCGCACATAACTCGCTCCTGGCCATGATGTGTCAAACAGTCCTATTTTGCTTATCGCACTACTTGTATATGTACGCTTTGACGTATCATTTGAATAACAAGGGAAAATAGTGTACAGTGTTAGCTTAATATTACGATTATTTACCCCTTTCCTTTATTGCTTATTTATTACACCCGTGCATTTTGGTACGCCCAGTTCGCCAGGGGCTTCAGTGTATCCCATAACATGGCAAGAAAAGTCCGAACACTTTTGACAGTGTGGCACCCCAAACTTATAGCATTATATGCATCAGCTCCGAATCATGTCTTGGGTCAATAGTTGGGTTTGCCCGGCTCCTATGTTTTGGTACATTACGTTCCGATGTATCGGCTAAGGTAGCACAGGGAGAACTACTGCGATTGTGTCCCGGTTCTTCCAGACGAGCACCTCAGTAGAAAAAGCCAAAAACTGACTGTCATGATAAGGCGAGAGCTGGTCGCTGTTTGAGAGGTCTCAAATCCTTAAAGATTTTTTCCGCTTCAGGCAAGGAATCGGCCTCGTCCAATTTAGGCGTGTATAGTGCCCCGGGTCCAGCCTTCCGGATACTAGGGGCTTTGCCAAAATTTAGAATTGTAGACTTCTATGGCCAAGTGAGAGTGATAAAGTTGTATAGTCCGATTTCCTTATTCGCTGCATTAAACACCTCCTTAAAAGGACCAAAACTTTGGATAAAGAGTGTTTATATTTATCCCTAACACCCCAATGCTAGTTACATGGGGGCAGAAGCCGATGACTGGCCAACTCTCAAGATTTTATAAACGGCCGCACAGAAGGAAATATTTTAAATTAACAAAGTGCCATATAGCGCATTTGAACTCGTTTTCATAGTACAGGATGATATGAGTACATTCATTCAAATATTACATCCTTAGCACATTCATCCGCCACAAGGCGGGCACCCTTAATGACATTATCATAATACTGTTTGGGGTGGCGATGCTCCTTGCCCTTCGGCGGCCCCTCTATCACCAACTTCTCGGCATCCATCTTCGCCCAGTGCACTTTCGCATGGGCCAAGGCCCGGCGTGCACCTTCAATGCAGACGGACCGCTTAATGACTTCAAGCCACGGACATGCATTTACCATCCGCTTGACAAGACCAAAATAGCTGTCGGGCAGTGGCTCGCCAGGCCACAGCCGGACTATGAGGTCCTTCATGGCCAGTTCGGCCGCCTTGTGAAGTTCGACCAGTTGCTTCAGCTGGTCGCTCAAGGGCATCGGATGTTCGGCCCCAATATACTGGGACCAAAACAGCTTATCCGTCGAGCTCCCTTCCTCAACTTGGTAGAACTCGGCGGCATCAGATATGCTGTGCGGCAGATCTACGAGTGCTCCTGGAGATCTCCGAATTCGGGTAAGTAAAAGGAAAGTCTCCTTCACATGCTTGCTTCGCATAATGAAAGCCTTACCCGCTGCTATCTTCTTGGCTGCCTCAATCTCTTGGAGGGCCTTCTGGGCTTCTACCTTGGCGTCTTGTGCGCTCTGACGGGCCTTCGCAAGCTCCGACTCTTGTGTCTTGGAGTCACGCTCCAAGGACTCGAATTTTTTGACGAAATCCTGGAGCTCTTGCCGGACCTCATCAACCCGAGCCTCTTGTTTTTCACGCTCAGTGCGCTCCTTGGCCGCTTTGTCTTCGACCTCGGACAACGCCTTCTTAAGGGGCACCACTTCGGTCGTGGCGCCTATTAAAATCCATCATACTTCTATTAGCATCAACGATTTTTTCCTTTATATAACACACGGATGGGGTATCACTCACCTTTGTTCTCTTCGAGCTGCCACTTCACGAGGTCGAGCTCTTCTTCGGCCCGCCCCAGGTTCCCTTTCAGTCCGGAGACCTCTGCAGTGAGGGAGGCGGCGGCCAGCAGCGACGCCTGCTTATTCACATAGACATAATACGATTAGACTCCTGGGGATAATATTCGATCCTCTATTCGGCCTTTCTTTCCAAACACCAAACAGAGCATCAGGGGCTACTATCTATCCTGTGATATTTTCTCATAATTTAATTACTTACCTCAAAGCCTGTTAGGAGGCTGGCGCAGGCGTCGGTCAATCCGCTTTTGGCAAACTGAACCTTCGCAATCACCGTACTCATAAGAGTACAGTGTTCTTTATCAACGGAAGCTCTCTGAAGCGCTTCCACCAGGTTATCCGATGCCTCTAGATGGACAGAGGTCATCAGCACAGGCGGCTCGCCCCCCTTAGCGAGGGGTTGCCTGCCCGAGTCCGGAACCACTAGAGGTTCAGGCGCAGTATCCGGCTGGGGGCCAAACTTGCTGCGGCCCCCCTCATCAGAATCCATGGGGATCTCCCCCCCCCCCTCCCCCACGAGCCCGACATCGGGTTTCGCCTTAAGGCGCCTCCAGAACTATCTCCGTCTAGCCTAATATCCTCTGAGACAACACTTCGGTGTCGTCTGTGGGCCGAGGAGTGGAGGACGTCGGGAGCGAATAGTTGTTCATCACCGACGAGCTCAAAGACCCATCCGAGGAGGATAAGTCGATGCGGGCTTTGGACGGACTGCACAAACATATTTCGACATGATAAGAAGCCATAAAGCTAAACATGCCAGAAGTATTATGGTGTCCGGATACTTACGACTTTGCCAGGGGCTTGTCCCTGGGTAGCCACTCCTCGTCGATGTAGGCGGCTGTTGTGGAGTGGTCCAGAGGGAGGGTCCTTCCCTTCTTGGACCCTCCGGCCTCCCCGGATGGGGCGGCCTTCCTTTTCTTCTCCCCCTCGGTTTGAGGGAGGGGGTTTTCCTCTTCCTCCTCCTCATTGTCGTTGGAGGAGTTCACCTTGGTGTCTTCAGACGATGAGTCTGACACAACCTTGCGCCGGAGACCTTTCCTGGTCCCCGTGGCCTTCTTCTTGGCCTTCTTCTCTGGCACCTCATAGGGCGCTGGAAACAGCATCTTCGTCAAGAGAGCAGTTGGTGGATCTTCAGGCAACGGAGCTGGACAGTCAATCCGCTCCGCTGTCGCCACATAGTCCTATTAAATCGGCATGATGGCTTAGATTCCTCCCACGAACATACTGAGGAAAGGCACATCTTGTGAAATATAGAGAGCTTACCGGATTGGCGGGGCGCTTTGCGCTGAGTCCACAGTCCTCGGTGGTGGGAGGAGGAACTTCGACGGCCTTGAACAACACCTTTCAGACGTCTTTGTGCGTCGTGTCGAAGAGCTCTCGCAGCGTCTGGTGTTTGGCCGAATCAAACTCCCACATGTTGAATGCCCATCTTTGACACGGGAGGATCCGGCGGAGGAGCATGACCTGGACCATGTTGACAAGCTTGATCTTCTTGCTTATCATATTTTTGACGCAGTTCTGGAGTCCGGTCAGCTCCACAGGCGCACCCCAGGCTAAACCCTTCTTCTTCCAGGAGGTGAGACGCATGGGGATGCCAGATCGGAATTTGGGGGCCGACGCCCAGTTGGTGTCGCACGGCTCGGTGATGTTGAACCACCCCGACTGCCAACCCTTCACGGTCTCCACATAGGAGCCTTCGAGCAAGGTGACGTTGGGCATCTTGCCCACCATAGGGCCTCTACACTCTGCTTGCTGGCCAACCACTATCTTCGGCTTCACGTTGAAGATCTTCAGCCACAGGCCGAAGTGTGTCTTGATGCGGAGGAAGGCCTCGCACACGATGATAAACACCGAGATGTTGAGGATGAAATTAGGGGCCAGATCATGAAAATCTAGCCCATATTAAAACATAAGCCCACGGACAAATGGGTGGAGGGGAAATCCTAGTGCGTGGATGAAGTGGGCACGGAACACAACCCTCTCGTGGGGTTCCGGAGTCGGAATGATCTGTCCTGCGTCCGGGATCCGGTGCGTGAGGTCTGCAGCCAAGTATCCGGCCTCCCGGAGCTTCGTAATGTCCTCCTCTGTGATGGAGGAGGTCATCCACTTGCCTCCCGCTCCGGACATGTTTGGAATGGTTGTACGGAGAAGGTGAGAACTGGGGCACTGGAGCTCGAGCGTGCGAGAATAGATGAGCGAAGGAAGAAGAAGGTGTGGGTGAAAAAGGAGAATCTCTATCTCTTTATAAAGGCGGTAGAAACTGTGTGCCTCCATACTTGCCCGTTATAATCGCTTATTCCCCAAGCTCCACGATTGATAGCACGGTTAGGTTACCCATGCCTGTATTGATGAGAATCCCGCAATAAAGGGACACGATCTCTGCTTCGACAAGACGTGTCAAGGAAACCGCCTCGCATTATGTGCAGTAGCTGGTTGTGAAAAATGGTTCGAATAATGACCGGGCCATGGCGTGATGTCATGCTATTAAAAGTTGTCAGCAGATTAGATTTGTGGAATATTGTGCTCTCTACGGTGGTATGTGGAATTTGTTTTGCAGATCTGGACATGATTCTTGTGTTCAAAATCTTCTATGGAGTATTCGGAGAAGGAACCTGCCTTGCAATGCTGAAGACAATCTGCGCGCCAGACTCATTGTTATTGCAGCCTGATTTAGGGGCTACTAAGGGAGTCCTGGATTAAGGGGTCCTCGGACAGCCAGACTGAATACTTTGGCCGGACTGTTGGACTATGAAGATACAAGATTGAATACATCGCCCCGTGTCCGAATGGGACTCTCCTTTGCGTGGAAGGCAAGCTTGGCAATTCGGATATGTAGATCTCCTTCTCTGTAACCGACTTTGTGTAACCCTAGCCCCATCCGGTGTCTATATAAACCGAAGGGTTTAGTCTGTAGGATAGAAACAATCATAATCATAGGCTAGCTTCTAGGGTTTAGCCTCTACGATCTCGTGGTAGATCAACTCTTTGTAATACTCATATCATCAAGATCAATCAAGCAAGAAGTAGGGTATTACCTCCATCGAGAGGGCCCGAACCTGGGTAAACATCATGTCCCCCGCCTCCTGTTACCATTAGCCTTAGACGCACAGTTCGGGACCCCCTACCCGAGATCCGCCGGTTTTGACACCGACAGCCACCTCCCGCCGCCCTCCTCAAGGTTGAGCTACGTCCCTCAGGTACAACTCCCTTTACAGCCGGCTTGCACCACTGCTCCAGCTGCCCACATCACTCCATGTGGATATTTCTCTACTTCTTTGCCTCACACATACCTCTACTAGCTTCTACGTACTATATTTGTGATGAGTTTATGTCTCATCAACTAGTCCCATTAATCTTATTCTAATCACGCTTCTTCAATTTCTTTGCCACAGGGATGCTCATCTCGATTTTGGTGAAACTGCACAAAATGATCCGATGGTCAAAAGGTTGCAAACTTCATTTCTTAGGAAGCTCGAACGTTGCCAGCAAATTGAAGCCTGGTTAGGGTTCACGGTTCAAGGGCTACAGACTGCATGGATCGTTTTTTTTTCTTTAGCTGCCTATGTTCCAAAATAAGTGTCAACTTTAGTAGTAGTACAACTTTGTACTAAAGTTTGCATAAAGTTGAGACACTTATTTTGGAACGGAGGGAGTACATATTTGCTATGGTCTGTCAATCATTGAGATGCAATAGCATGCATGTTAGTCTCCTTTGTATTTGATGAAATGTTGCAACGGGCAACCTTGGACGCAAGATACATGTAACAGAAGCTGGAAGCTTCATAGCATTGTACAAATTTATCTCGCTCATAAATTACAGTACGTACTATACTAGTACTTCCTCCATTCCTATATATAAGTCTTTGTAGAGATTTCACCATGAACCACATGCGGATGTATATAGATGCATTTTAAGTGTAGATTCATTCATTTTGTTCCGTATGTAGTTCACCTAGTGGAATCTCTACAAAGACTTATCTACTAGTAATAGCTAGCCCCCACTACAACGAATTCATTATCCTCTCCTTGAGCCACATCATCAAAATTAATGTAGCCGTTAGATGAACTAAATCAGTCCATAATAGCCGTCTGATCTAGACGTTGAGAGGCTCCGCACTAAGCCACATGCAAGCATGTAGAAATACTGTGGCATGCATATGAGTGGGTTTTAAATCACATCAACATGTCTGCACGCAAGCATGCAGAGGTAGCATGCATGTAAGTGAGCTTTTAAGTCCCATTAACATGTCAAAAAGAAAAATATAATCCCATTATGCAGTAGGAGTTGGCTGATCTTTTTTCCTTACGTGGGATGATCTACATGATGATGGGAGTTTTTTTAGTCTGGCTACCACATTGGTCATGCGGTTATAGAGTTTTTTTTAGTTCTATAAAATCGATAATTTTACACAGAGAGATATACGGCTGTTCCGCGGCAACGCACGGGGACTCATCTAGTAGTATTTAGGAACGGAGGGAGTACTATGTAAAGAGTTAGGTGTCGCACGATGTCCAGAAAATATGGTGATAGTGTGAGGTGGGCCATGTAATCACTGAGCCTGCGTGTTTTCACTGCTCTTGCACTCCTCCGCTATAAGAATGGAGAAAATTGTAATCTAGTAGTACCTCCTTTTGCCGAAAGCGTGGGACATCCAGCAGTCCTACCACCTCAGTAATAAAGACCAATGAGCCATCAAATCACATCGACCCAGCAGTAAGTTGGACGGATGAAGCAACCATCACTCTTGCGCCAGTGAGAGGTTGCGTCCGCTCTGCCCGGGCATGAATGCGGCACCGATTCTTTGGAGCGGCGCTGACCGTTTCGGGCGGGAAGCGCGCGCGGGCGATGGAGGGGCTTTGGGTGGGCCAGGCTGGTCAGGAGCGGGCGTGGCAGCTGTCTGCCTGTCCCTACCGGACACGCCCGGAAACGAGAGGATGCACCGACTCTCGCGGCTAAAATCATACACTACACACCATCTCTCTGTAGGAGTAGGTCGATCGATCGCTCTCTCTAACACACACATGTTGTTAAACACACACGCGCGCGCGCGCGTGCACGCACCTTGGTCCCGCTGCACCTTCTAACGTGACTTATTACACCTAGACAGAGGGAGTAGTAAGTACGAGACACGGTGGCACACTGACTTAGGTCGAATACAAGTGCCCAAAATTGTGTGCATGTTATAATAAGGATTCACTTAAAATAGTACGTGAGCGAACAGAGGGATCAATTGGACAGTGTTCCCGAGCTGTAGCGAGATGTGTGAGGTAAGATACACCGCTGGCGCTTTTATTTTTTTCTTATTAATTTGTTTGTTTCACCCTCTGACTGGTGGGACCCAACGTACTACATGGAGAGAGGTAAGGTGACTAAGGCTGCATTATTTCTGCACCACTGTGGATAGTCTTACCACCAAAGCCACATGATACGATTATAATTTAAATCCCAATGACTCCCACACACACACACATAAAAAACACGGCATGCTTGTCACACGAATGCAGGAATGTATAAAAGGTTATTTTCCTCTCGTTGAACATAACGGGAGGGTTGTGTAGCTGGTTAGCCTGTTTGCTCATCAAACTTGAGGTCTTGGGTTCCACTCAAAAAAAAGAACTTGAGGTCTCGGGTTTGATAACTACACTTGAGCATAATTTGTGCCAGGAGGATTCTTTGACTGGTCAAAATGGATGGATACGGAGCTATACGATCTCGTAGTGACCATATAATCACCTCATCACGTACTCTATAAGCTGCAGCCTCGGCGCTTGTTTTCTAGGGTTTGCATGCTTCAGACTCTCTCTCCAGTATATATATACACGTTGGAGCCTCAGCGCTTGTAGTTGCTCTCCTCACACACTCTCTCGCCCTCTCCAGATCTAAACAAGACTTCGTTGGCCTCTCTCTCTCCTCACTGCTTCTCAAAGAGCCGGCAGGATCCGTCCGCCGGGAAGGGAAGGAGGCTTAACGCTGTCACCATCGGCGAGGGAGGGAATCCACTACCGGCGCAGTTGTTCACTTTCACCTAGCGGCGGCGCGGGAGGGCCTCCGACCCCTTCTTCTTTGCCGCCGTCCCGTCGCCCACCAAACCACGCCCCAAGAACCTTAAGGTATAATTTACTTATTCCACATGCATTGCTCTAGCTACATGTATACCATGAATCTAGGACGTGGTTCAAAGAGGAAAGGAGTGGGGGAAAGTAGTGGGGAAAGTTGTATCGCATAAATCTAGGACGTGGTTCAAAGAGGAAAGGAAGGGGTGAAAGTACTAGTACAGACTGGCTATCCAGCACCTACGTTGGTCGAAAAGGGAAAACAATGACAAACGCAGTATGCAAATCTGTAACAAACTGTTGTTTTGGGGGACAAGGCTGTAGAGTTTGAGCAGGACTAGATTTGCTGCGCTCACATAGGGAAAGGTGTCTAAAGATAACAAAACTGGGACCAACACAAATATGCTCCTTGGTAGTTTGTTCTTTATTGCAACAGACTGTGCATGACCAGGTATATCGGTAGATGCACATGGTGCTGGTGCGTCCACTCTCCCGTGCAACTCTTTAGCTGTTGTTAATCTAAGGCCCTGTTTGGTTAAAAACTCCATAGTCCCTACATGCTTGGTTCCAGGGACTAAACATGGACTAGAGGTTATTAAATGACATGCTAAAAGACCATGTTACCTCTAGTAATGAACTAATAGAGACAAGGTGTGATGCGTGGCAGGGGCAAGTGTTGGAAAAAGTCCCAAAAAGACTCCCTCGGGGTCTTCTTTCTTTAGTCCAAAAAATGCCCACTTTTAGTCCCTAAAAGTCCCTCCTGTTTGGTTTAGATGGGACTGACACGGAGTTTTTTTAGTCCCTACACCAAAATGTCCTTGTAAACAAACACCCTCTAATGATGCCGCTGGAAAATTGATGCAATGCCACAGTTAAAAGCAAATTACATGTTTAACGGATTTTATTATTAATATAATCTCTATGTTAATATTAATCAATGCCACCGTTTGAGAAATGCTACTGTCTTGCTTTCTTTCCCATCTAGATAAGGTAGATGCTTCTTTTTGTTGGCTTATGTGTCATCCACCGTTATTGACCACTAGTTGTTTCCTTTGCACCTCTGTGTAAACAGGGTTATCTACTTGACCATGTTGCCATTGTGACCTTTTGTTGCACTGCACAAAACACTTTTGTTTTAAGAGTGTTTTGTGCAGTTCAACCAAAATGTCACACCGACAACATTGCTTGATTGCTTGATCTTAGTGGAACTTCACAAGAGGAGATCTTACTTCCTATCCATGTTGGCAAATTTGGTTCAGATCTTCGTCTTGTGAGTTGTTTGAATTCCGCATCATGAGAGGTCATTACTAGCCTTCTTTCACATGATTATGCAGTGTGCTTTCATATGTTGTGCTACTTGTATGGTAATGTTGCTTGATTTTAGTGAACTGCACAAATGGAGACAAGACTTCCAATCTGTATGTGCACTGTAATATCCCATTGAGGTAAGATAAGGATATTTCACAACTATTGGCCTGTATTTTGCCACTTTCATCACAAAATTAATGTCATTGTTTAGTGCTATACTTGTTCTCCCTAATTGACATGCCAAATATTACATTGAAGGCGAAGTCTGTCTGTTATTGAACCAAGTGATGAAGGGGAAGAACAAGCAGAAGAAAAACAAAAATCAACGCCCGGTGCTGTAATGAAGCACTGGAACTGTGATGCCACAAGTAATGATATAGTTTTGCATCTTAATTTATTGCTATGGCTGGAACGAGCAATTGTTTTGCCACTTATTTGATGACACTCTTAATGTAATACGTAATTATCTATACTTGTGCAAACAGGTATCTTCTTTGAAGATACCATATATTCTAGTGGAACTGCACAAGTAGATGTTGGAAACATTAAACTAATTGAGGAGTATATAGTAAGCATGGCCACCACAGTAGATAGCAACAGATGGTTCCGGAGAAGTGCTTCATCTGTATGCTCTACACAATAAGCCTCCTGACAAAGGTTGGTACTCACCCCACTGATTTCATCCATATGATTGAGCTTTGTCATCTCTATTGGTGTTGTGCTATTGTTTAGATACTGTCATGAAAAAGTGGTATTGTCCTTGAGAAGTGCTTCATCTGTGTTGTTTTAAATATTCCTTTCCTTTTTTTCGAGCAAACAGGGATGCTAGCATTTAGTAGTCCTCTTGTCTTTGCACAATAGGATCATCTTCCTCTGAATAAGAATATGGAGTACGTGAAGTGACTAGTTCTAATTATGCCAGGATGAAGAAGCCCTATCTATCTTCTCATCAGAAGGAGCAGTTGAAGGATGGTTACATTATTCCCCACAAGACCAAACTAACTTCAGCTCAGAAGGACTGACAAATCTCCATTTTTTGCTGTGATGCGCGAGTACAATGTTGTTGTAGGATTCTTTCTATTGAGTTCCATTTTTCTAAAAGTGTGCTCTACATGGACCATGTAGGTGTCTGTTTAAACTGTCAATTCATAGTACAGTTTGCTTTATACTAATCACTTTTTTGTATTTGTGCAAACAGGGGTGCTCAGCTTGATTTCAATGGGAACTGCACAAAATGTTCATGAATACATCGAATCATTCATTTCCACCACAAGAAAGAAGGTGCCGATAAGTTCAAGGCGTTGCAACATATAAGGTTGAAATCATACAAGCTACGCGCGAATTTGGTTGATTTTGGTGGAACTGCACAAAAAACAGCTGGTTTATTTAGCACGAGGTGCCATGTCAATGTCCGAACTGATGGCAAAACCCTGCCCATTCCACAATTGTAGGCATTTGATATTTTGGAATGGGACAACCTTGTCAAATTTTGCTCATTGATTTTAGCAAGACATGCGTTTGATATTTTCGAATGGGACGCCCTTTGCTGTCAGCAGCGTCGTTCAATTTTTCCTTTATTCTTTAGTTGTGAAGTAAATATTGCCTCTGACATGTCAGTCACTGAGATGCATAATCATCGATTGTTTTGAATGTTCTCTATGAATTGCCAGCCCTGTGTGTTTGATTGCAATGTACAGAAACGCTAAAAAGCTGCTCAAACTCTTTGTACTCCTTATGTTCCTTTTTACTTCGCACATTGTGAAAGTGCATACTTTTTTGTATAAGATTGGTCAAAGTAGAGATACTTTGACTGCAGACAAAACTTGTATGCAGACTAGAAAGGACCAGAGGGAGTACATGTGAAACTGCTGCAAACAAGGTGATCACCCTGCGAATAATGCTAGTATGTATTGTTTTGCATGTTCATCCAATGCCAATGATACAGGAATTCGAACTAATCAAAATAAATTCATTCATACATGGTCGGATTTCATATAAACATGCCGGATTTCATTACATTTCATACATTCTTCAACTAAAAAGGGGTGCCCTGGAGGTATAATTAATTAACCGAAGCTACCCACCTGTGTCCCGCTGAGCCGAACAGAAGCTTCAGTGACTTAACTGCAGGTGCATTTGCGTAACTAACATGTGGCCTATTGGGCCCATGTGTTAGTCAGACAACTGCACCAGCAGTTAAGTAGAAGCAGCGTTCTTCTCCAGCACAGCTCTCCGACTCCATGTCGCCGCCAAGAAGCTAACCGGCCGTCAATGGTCAACCCGCCTAGCTTGGCTTCAACCGGAGGGTAGCAGCGGTGGCCTTACTTGGACCCGAGCGGCAGCGACATATCATGTTCTACTCTTCCTTGTTTTCTGTGTGGCGCGGCCTCGTTGGCAGCGGGGCGGGACCTCGGCGGAGCCGGCGATGTCCTCTGTCCCGTTGCCGGCGGGCGGCGCCTCGGCGGAGCGGTGGAAATCCTCCCCCTCGTTGCCGGCAAGGTGGGGCCTCGGCTGAGCCGGCGATGTCCTCTGCCTCATTGTTGGCGGGGCGGGGCCTCGGCGCAGCCAGTGGTGTCCTTTGCCTCGTTGTTGGCACCGCGGGGCCTCGGCGGAGCAGGGCCTCGTCGACACCAGCGGAGCGGGCACTCGTCGGAGCTGGCATTGTCCTCTGCCTCATCCTCGGTCTCGCCAAATAGCGCCTCGCCCGCTTCATCGCCCTCTTTGTAGGCGGCCGCGGCCTCCGCCACCCGCATGCGGTACCGCCAATGCTCGAGGCGGCCCTCGCGGGCGGAGCGGTACGAGTCGAGCAGCACCTCCTGCTCTGCCTGCTCCGCGGCGATCTGCTCCTCCGCCTGCAGGTGCTCCTGGAGGAGATGGTGGTTGTAGGCGGCGTCGGCCTGCGCCTCCCGGAACTTCTCCTCACGCATCTGCCTCACCGTGTCCATATATTGGGCACGGGCCTCGCCGATGGTCATGGTGCAATGCACCGGCAAGGATGGAGCGGGGGAGGGGGTTGGCGCCGGATCATCGACAACCATGTTCTCCATCGGGACGTCGTCGTCCTCCGGCTGCCTGCCGGCCAACCGGTCGGCAGCAATGGCTGCCATCTCCTTGTGGTCCGTCGTCTGCCCGTCCCGAAGAGCGCTGGAGCGCGAGGAAGCCATGGTGGGCAGTAGTGGTGTGGACAGGAGAAAGGGAACGGATGCGGATGACTGCGGCTATGGCCAGCGCAGCAGTTTATATAGCAATGGTGGGCGGCGGAGGGACGGACGTGTGGCGCCGAAGTAGCTGCCTCGGCAACCATGTATCATTAATGTGTGCGGCAGATGGACGGACAAACGGCACTTGTGTCGTTTGAAGGCGGAGCAATCGCGTGCACCGGGAAGCGGAGCGGGCGGCGCTGACTGTTTCGGGCAAGGAGATGACTTTACTTGGAGAGGATGACAATGGGGACCCACCAGGGCCATAGCCTCACGTACGCACGCAAGTGCCTCCTATATATATATATATATATATATATATATATATATATATATATATATATATATATATTAGTTTTTTCCATTTTATAAGGCTCAATTTGGTTGATTTCCATCACATGTTCAGATTCCAAGGTGCATTAAATGATTGCATGCAAGTATTAAAAGCATGCATGCATTGCAATTAATGCATTGATAAACATAATTTTTTGAGGATAACAAGAGCATTAATTAGGTGCTTTGCAAAACTACAAAAAGTATTCCACCACTCGCCATCTACCTTGATTGGTGAGATTTTTGAATTGAGCACTATAAACCTGAAAGGAGGGAGTAGTCAATAAACAAGAGAATTGCACAAGAAGCGGCCGACAGCTGGGAGCCTGGGACCAAGCAGCTCGAGCAGTATTTGTGTTTTTGAGGTGTGAGCACTGCAGAGTTTTTCGATGTTTAGCCCAGATATTAATTTTTCTCCTCTGAACAACAACGAAAACATCGCTGTAGGTATTAACTGGGCGGGCTGTGGCACGTCTGTCTAGGCCAGATATCCAGCCCAGATATTAATTTTTTACAAGTTGAAAATGGCTAGCCCACATATACTTTTTTTAGGAATACCCACGCAAGGTCAAGTTGTTATTCTCCGCTCCACTGGGCTGCAAATCTTTCCTAGGAGGGATGCATTAGGCTTAACAAGAAAATGGGCTTTAAGAAATAATAAATGGAATGTAATTATAAAAACTGGGCAGTAACTTTAAAAAAATGCACCAAACATGTAATTACTTTATAAAATATTATTTTTGGATATTGAACATTTTAATTTCATTAATTGTTGCGAGCGCAATGTTTCATTGGATTTTTACGTAATATAAATTTATACTGAAATTTTATTTAATCTGACTAGAAATTTCGGGATAAAAATATTTTGCATCCAATCAAAATGTGGGAAATTTTATTGAATTCTGTTTTGAATAGTTGGTTGAAATGGGTAGTACTTTTAATAAACTATAAATGGGCTATAGTAAATTCCATTAGAATTCAAAAATGGGTTGCACATTCTTACAAATCTCAAATGGGCTATAAGTTCTCTGCCACA
This sequence comes from Triticum aestivum, assembly GCF_018294505.1. Taxonomy (NCBI): domain Eukaryota; kingdom Viridiplantae; phylum Streptophyta; class Magnoliopsida; order Poales; family Poaceae; genus Triticum; species Triticum aestivum. The sequence goes on from NC_057795.1 coordinate 663,040,737, forward strand.
CACTTCTGGCCTTACTAAGTTGACGCGTCCCCTAAAAAAAGAGTTGACGCGTATGCAAGGCTTTGTCAACTTATAGTCAACACACGGTTCTAGCAGCAGTGGCCGTTGGATGTCCATCCAATGGATGCCATGCTTCTTCTTCAATCTCGGATATTCTAACTTCACCCGCCCAAAAAATGATTCCTCCCCCTAACATCTGGGGCTCACCGTTTCGGAAGCTGACCTGTGGGCCTACTAAGTTGACGTACCAAGGGCTTTGTCAACTTAGTCAATATAAACGATTCTAGCTGCAGTGACTGTATGATGTCCATCCAACGGCCGTTGTGCTTCTTCAACCTCTGGTCTTCTTGCTCCAGCTGCCCAAAGCAGCACCGGTCGTGCCGCGTGCTCCTGCCTCCCGTCGCCGGCTACGCTGCCGCGGAGGCCTCACCGCCCCCTACTATTCCCACCGCTAGCCAGGCCCTGCGGCGATGGCAGCCTCACACCGCAGCCGAACCAGTGAACCCTCATACTCCTCTCCGCACGGGCTTGCACTATCGCGTCTTCCCCGGCTCTGCGTAGTCCCCTTCCTAGGCCTCACCGTCTTCCACCGCCCTAGTGCTCTCGGCGCGGCGTGGTCAATGTGGTCAAGGAACGACTTCCATCGGACGTGGACTGTATGTGGAGAGGCTGACAGCTGGGTCCACGGCCGCAGCAAGGAAGTGCCTCCTTATTACACGGAAAATAATGATACCTCCACCTGACAGCAGGGACCCACCAGACGGGCCACCGTATTTCGTGAAAAAAATGTTTCCCCCCGACTGCTGGGACCCACCAGCTACATCTTCGCACGCAAGGAAGTGCGTCCGGGCAAAAAAAACGATTCATCCCCCTGACTGTTGGGACCCACCAGCTACATCTTCGCACGCAAGGAAGTGCGTCCGAGAAAAAACCATTTGCCCCCTGACTGCTGGGAGCCACTAGCTACATCTTCACACGCAAGGAAGTACCTGACAGTCGGGACCCACCTGGTCGAAGCGTACGTAGTGTTGTCATTCTGGTCGCGAACGTGTACGTACATATATATTGGTCGATGTAGAGGCGTGCACGTATCGTAGTAGAGGCACGTATGTGTCATAGTAGAGGCGCACATGTAGCATGTACACGTACGTACAGCGGCCAATGTGCAAGAAAGAAAATACGGTCACGTATGTGTACATACGGGCAGGGTCTCTAACGCCTACTCGCACATACATACGGCCAGGGCTCGTGTACATGGCTGGGTCGGAACGGAGAAACAGTGTCGTCGTCGTGTTCATGGGGAGCCAACCGGCTGGGTCAGAACGGAATGCGTTGTCATTTTCATTGGGAGGGCTTGGACGGAACAGGCGATGGAAACGAGGCCTGGCATACCGCAGAACGAAGGAAATGGCCTTGTGTTCGACCGGCCACGTTTGAAACGGGATCATGTTCATCGGGAGGGGTCTGGTGTACCGCAAAACGGAGGAAACGGACCTCCTACGGTCGAAATGGGGGTCATATTGATCGGGAGGGGTGTGGCGTACCGCAAAATGGACGAAACGGACTTGTGTTGGAGCGCTACGGTCGAAACAGGGGTCCTGTTCATCAAGAGGGGTGTGGCGTATGCAAAACGGGACTCCACGGGATACTGTTCGTCTCCACCATCGACCTCCTCCAGCCTCCACGGGTTACCGTCGACCTCCTCCGGCCTCCACGGGCTCCTGTTCATCCAGCCTCTACCGCGCGCTACTCCACCGGCTACTGTTCAACCACCCCTCCACAGGCACCCCTCCACCGTCTACTGTTCATCCAGCCCTCCACGGGGTCGTCCTATTCATCCAGCCCTCCACGGGGGTCATGTTCATCCAGTCCCAACTGGCTCGATCGAGGCAACGCCACGGGGTCCTGTTCATCCACCCCCACCGCTCACTGTTCATCCAACCCCCCCCCTCCCAACACTCACTGTTCATCCAGAGAGGCAGCATCGATCGGCTTCAGTTAGCAGTAGTAGCGAAGGAATCGCTCCATCGGGTTCAGTTAACAGTCATCGATCAATCGCTCGGGTTCAGTAATGCGTAGCCTGCAGTGCAATCGCTCGGGTTAAGTTAGAGCCCAACGCCTCGCACGGGTTCAGTTAGAGCCAACGCCTCGCCGCTACCTCTTGAGCATTGCGTTGGATTTCCCCGAAGAGGAAAGGATGATGCAGTAAAGTAGCATAAGTATTTCCCTCAGTTTTTGAGAACCAAGGTATCAATCCAGTAGGAGATCACGCATGAGACCCTCGTACCTACACAAAACGATAGCTACTCGCAACCAACGCGATTAGGGGTTGTCAATCCCTTCACGGTCACTTACGAGGGTGAGATCTAATAGAGATGATAAATAATATTGTCGGGGAAAACTGATCCACGAACACCTATGGGGCCAGTGGACCGGGCCCCTTTCGGTTCGGCGGGGGGCGGAGATCACACGAAGAGCAGATCGAGGCGAAGCACATGAGCAGTTTTACCCAGCTTCGGAGCTCTCCGGAGAGATAACACTCCTACTGCTGCTTGTTTGATTATCTTGTGTTCTTGCTCCAGAGAGAGAGCGTAGTGTTTTTCTGGGTTCCGAACTAGTCGAATCTCGCGAACCTGGCCAACGTGTCGAACCTCGAACCTTGTCTCCTAAAACAGTCCAAGCCCCCTCTATGTTGCGCATGGGCCTCCTTTTATACGCTAAAGGGGTCACCGACAGGTGGCAACGCAGAGAAGGGTACAAATGTAAAAAGTGAGGTGGTTGGTACAGTTACTTGTACAGTGCACCCTACCTAACCCTAACGGCAGGGGACAAGGGCATTAAATGCCCGTCTGAGTCGCCCAAATAGTGCAGAAAAGGACCGTTAGGGGCGCCACCGTTCGCCACGATGGCGATCTTGTCAGCTTCGCATGCCACTGCGCACCGCTGGCTGCACAGCCTCCCGCCACGCGCGCCTGGAGAGGCCCCCAGAGCGACACGTTGGTGGATGCGCTGGAGCGTGGGCACAGAGTGGCCGCCTGCCACGGCAAGCGCCTTGCCGTTGTTGTTATCTTGTCGGGTCCGGAAGCTTGTCGCTCATCGGGCCTCGAGGTACCTTGGTTGGCCTTCCCGGCAAGCTCCTCTTGCCGGGGCCTTGTTGCCTTGCCGGAGCGAGTGGCGCGTCGCGGAAAGTTCCTTGGAGTGCCTTGGTTGGTCTTCCCGGCAAGCTCCTCTTGTCGGGGCCTTGTCTCCTGAGCTTAAATACTTTGTTCTTGAATGGCTCCAAGGGAACCACGGAGGATCTTGGCGTTCGCCCGGCAAGCCTTGCCGCGGGGTGCTGCAACTGCCCGTGCACAAGTTCGGGGTACTAGGGTACCCCTATTCTAGTACACCGACAGGAGCCCCCGGGCCTGGGCCAGACACGGTGCCGAGCGCTGTTGGGCCAGGCCCAAGACAGGGCACGGGCACACGCGGACTGGGCCACGCCAAATCTCGCTCCGTATCCACCGCGCTCTCCCCTAACGGCACGCGTCGAATGCGGCATCGTGGGAGAGATCGTGGGTGGTTCTTTATTCGGAAGGGCGAAACGTCCGCCCCGTCCCTCTTTATAAGCAGAGGAAACAGGGGCAGTTCGTTCCCCCTCGCTGGTTGCTACTACTCCATCTTCACGAACCTCCGCCGCTCCCCCCCTTCTTCTCAAAGCCGAGAGAGCAGCACTCCGCCCCTCATTGCCACCAGCATCACCAACGCCGTCGACCTCATCCACCACCTCCGCCATGGCTCCGAAAGCCGACAAGGGAAAGGGCGTGAAGTCGGCCGAGGCGCAGCGGCTCGCGGCGCTGCGGAAGGAGCGGGCGATCTTCTCCCCCCAGCTCAGCGCGAAGGAGCTGAGGGAGTACTTCTACCTCTTTTGGGCGACGGAGACGCGGGCGCACCCGCGCACAAGGGTACTCCCGGCCGCTGCTTCGGAACTGGCTCCAAACGGGTACCCATTCTTCGCGCTGTTCTTCTATTGCGGGCTCTGCCCGCCCTTCTCGGAGTTCTTCTGCGATATCATGAACACCTACGGCTTCCGCCTCCTTGATTTCACCCCCAACACCGTTCTGACCATGGCAGTTTTCGCACATTCGTGCGAAAACTTTGTCGGAGTCCACCCCAATGTTGCCCTTTTCCGCCACTTCTTCATACCTCGGGTAGAGAGAGGAGAGCCGCTTGCTGGAGGGATCGCCTGGATCTCGAGAGTCGGCAAGAAGGAGGCGTACTTGGAGGGTGAGCTCCACAGCAAGTGGGAGGAGTGGAGAGCGGAGTGGTGCTGGATCGTCGAGGAGAATCCGCAGCCCTTCACCGCCATGCGCCAAGCTCCAATAGTGCGCGGCAATGACTAGAGCAACGTGGCCCCGGAAGACGAGAGGCTGAAGATCGCCATTACTAGGATCCTTCGCCTCAGGCTTGCCGGGCTCACTGTAGGCGTTGTAGGCGCAGATTTCCTCCGCCGCCGCATCGCCCCCCTGCAGGAGAGGGGGAGGCCCGCCTGGGAATTCAAGAACTCGGCGGACATCATGAGGCTGCGGCCGGGCCTCAACTACAACTTCACCATCTTGGAGCTGGATGCTATGCTCCTGGAGTTGTTCAAACGTGACCCCCAGCACCCATTCACGCTGCCAAGGGGCGTCGTTCCATTGTGCAACAATTCTTCGCTTGACCGGATCTGCGCCATGATGCCGTTGTGCGATTCACACGGAATCGTTCCAACTTGGCAAGAGCCTACGAATGACGTCGTGCAAGCGTTCTTCGACAACTTGGAAGAAGTGTCGGTCCACGCTGACGAGCAGAAGAGCCTCACCCGTGACACCACCGACGAGGAGCTGCAGCGCATCGCCACTAGGGCGGAAGAGGTTGCGGCCGCAGCTGCCGCGGGCGCGTTCGGGTTCACTGTGGAGGAGGCGGAGGCTGCAGAGGCAGCAAACCTCGCCGAGCGCGCGGAGTTCATTGGTGAGGAAGAGCCTGTCGGCTCTGAAGCTGAGCCGAGCGAGGCTGGCGAGGAAGAGCCCGAGCCTTCAGAAAGCTTGCCGCAGGCGGAGCCCCCGGCCCCGCCAAGAAGGTGTCTTTGCAGGGTCGCAGACATAGCGGGGCAGCAGCCGGGTCAACAGCCGCCGAGCCGTGCGACACGCTCTACCGCGGCAAGCAATGTTGCCGCGGGAGCGCCTCACGCAGCAGCGGCAACTGGAGCGGGATCTTCCCGGGCCACCGCCACCGCCCCCGCCAAGCGGGCAAGGGATCCTACTCCTCCGCCTCGCCGCACCGGAGGGGAGCCGGACTTCGATCTTTCCGCGCTCAGCTCCGACGAGGAGGAAGAAGAGTAAGCTTCTTTGGTGCTCTTGTAGTTCTTCAATTTTGCTGTTTTTATCTTGTATCTGACTTGCTTCAATCTAGACTCCTTTCTTTTCAGGATGCTGGCCCAGAGAGCGGCGAAGAGGGCCAAGGCCGCGGTGATTGTCATCGAAGATGACCCCACCGTGTCAGCAGGGGGTGGGTCCGAGACCACCTTGACGGACCCGGCAACCACTCCTCAAAGCAGCCCCCAGTGCAGCCCCCAGCGTAAGTTCATAGTTAGCTTTCCGTTGTCAGGCGCGCATGAGTGCTTTTTCCTTTGTTGATATCTTGCTTGTTGATTTGTGTAGGAGCAGAGCAGCCATATCAGGAGCGCCCAGAAGCTGGTCCCGAAGTGCCATCTGCTTCGACTACGCCGCCAAGGGAGGAGTTCCCGATAAGGGAGCGCTCTCCGGCAAGGGGCAGCACCGTCGATCCTGCGGCGGCCGAGACCGCAACTGCAGATCTTGGCACAGGTAATTCACTTGTCCAAAAACTTTCCCTTGGTTTCTTCTTCTTCTGATTTTCTTCTCTTGGATTTTTGATTGATTTTTCTCCCTTCTTCGTTCTTCAGAACCATCGGCTGCTGAGCCAATGGAGATAGAGGGCACCGGCGAGGAAGGCGCGCATGGCAGTACTGATGACGCCGCCGCCAATGAAGAAGGGGCCGGTGCTGATGAGACCGCCGGCGAGGAGGCCGCCAAGGCTGCCGCCGCAGAAGCCGGCGAGGGGTCGGGCGATCGTACTGACGACCCTGAGGCCGCAGGAGTGCCAGGCGCTGCGCCGACCGTCGATCCCTCTGCCGCTGCTGCGGAGCCGGGCTCCGAGGAGCCGGGCTCCGAGGAGCCCCAGCCCGGCACCTACTTGAAGGCCGGCGACGATATCTTCATCAAGCTACCCTGGGCGTTGAGCTCCAGGGCGCCGGTCGAGGGGGAAACTTTCGATGAGGAGGTGCTCGCCTCCGCTGGACTGTCATTGGTCGACGCGCCCAGCAGCAGCAGTAGTGAGCCTAAGAAGGAGCAGCTGCTGCGGAAGCTGCTGTCACTCTACCGTGCCCGGCAAGCCAACCTGGCTTCCCGGGAAGCGCTTGTCGCGAAGGCGGGAGTTGATATGGAGAAGCGCGCGGAGGAGCTCTGGGGCCACAATCAAGAAGCTCTCCGGTCCCTGGCACAGGAGCGGGAGTGACTCGACAAGGAGCGCACGGCCTTCCTTCTCGAGAAGGCCGAAGCTGAGGAGGAACAAAGGCTGGCCGCCGAGAAGCAGTCCGCGCGAGAAGGCGAATTGGTGCAGCGGAAGGCCAACCTCGACAGCTACAAGGAGGAGCTCGCCGAGCGTGAGCAAGCACTTGGCGGGGCGCTCAGGGAAGCAAAGGATGCTGCCGCAATCGCAGAGGCCGCCAAGAAAGAGCTGGAGGAGAAGGTGGCGCAGCTGGAGGCCAACATCGGGAAGAGCGGCGAGGAGCTTGCCGCGCTCAAGCGTGAGCGTGAGAAGGATGCTGCCGCCCACGGTGAGCTGCAAGGTCTTCTCGCTGAGAGGGGCAAGGAGCTCAGCGCCGCCAAGGATTCCAATGCAGACCTGGAGTTGAAGCTGGCCACGCTGACGCAGACGCTGGAGGCCGCCAAGGAGCGGGAGAAGACCTTGTCGGAGAAGGTCAAGGCTGACACGGCGCTGCTGGAGAGCATCGCAGTTACCCAGAACTCATTCAGAGATACTGTGGAGCACTGGACCGAGGGTCTGGTGAATATTGCCGCAATCATCAACGAGGAGCTGGTGCAGCTGGGGATGGAGGACTTTGGGTATCCCTCCGACGAGAATCTCCAACCCAGCGCCAAGCTCAGCCTGTTCTTCAAGGGCGTGGCGACGGCACTCCAGCGGCTCCGGGAGAGGATCCCAAAGCAGCTGGTCGACGAGTCGCGCAAAATCTGCGCCGGGGTTCTCCAGAAGGTGCTGATGAAGGTGGCCTTCCGCAATCCAGGCCTCAGCTTCACCAACGTCCTCAAGTCCTTGCCGCCAGACGCCGATCGGGACGCACTCAAGGACCTTGTCGCACCCATTGTGGACAAGGTGAGCGAGATCAAGAGGGTTGAGGGCGATCGCGTAGACTAGGCCGCCCCTTTCTTCTTTTCCCTTGTCGCTGCTAATCATGTTATGAAAACAGTCTATTAGAGCTGCGACAAGTTATCTTGTAATATAACTTTATTTCTGTTATCAATTGCTATGTTATTTCCTCTACTAGATTCCTTCCTTTGTATGTTTTTACCCTACGCTTCTAGGGAACTTGTCGGTGCAGGCGCCCGAGCCGCGAGCGCTGAGTGCGGAACGTCAGCAGCCTGCTGGCGGCGCTGCTTCCGACAAGAAACCTTGTCGCGACTAGATGCAGCACACTTAAGTTGTTGAGCGGACTCGAAACAAAGTAAGGGCGCAACTAGCCACGAGTTGGTTCCTCCGCGCACAGGTTTTCCATACAAAGCAGGGTCGTTCGAGGAAGATAACTCAAAAATTTAAAAACTGATTGCTCAAACTTTGGCAACTTAGCTTTTCTGTCGTTTGCTTCCCGGCAAGGCAAAACTTTGTTTGAACGACGCCTGGTCCATACCACAATCTTCTCCTTCCCCCCGGGCAAACTTGTGTGCGAGGGAACCTTCTTTTCCTTTGTTGAGGAAAAAAGACAGAAGAGAAAATAATGATATGGAGCCCTTCGGCTCGTTATTGCTTACCGGATGTAGGTGCTGCACAAAGTGTCAGATAACACATGCAACAAAGAAACTAATGCATGAAATGGACAAGTTGTGCGGAGCACATGGGGTTTTACTTATGCACGAGATCTGTGCCCGGCTTTGTACAAAGGATTACATGCAACAGCGGCAAGACTTGTACAAAAGGTGGTTGCCGGAACGGGTTCCGGCAACCGCGCCCTATGGGAAAAACTTACGAAGATGTTCTATGTTCCAGGAGTTGCTCACCGGAATGCCATCTTCGGTCTCAAGGTGGACAGCACCGGGCCTAGTGACTCGTTTCACCCGATAAGGGCCTTCCCACTTCGGCGTCAACTTGTTGGAATTCTTGACGGACTGAACGCGCCGAAGAACAAGGTCGCCTTCCTCGAAGCTTCTGGCCTTAACTTTGCGGCTATGGTAGCAGCGCAAAGCTTGCTGGTATCGAGCAGCTCGTACAGCAGCCTGAAGACGATCTTCCTCAAGGAGCAGCGCGTCGTCTTGTCGCAGCTGTTCTTGCTCAAGCTCATCATAAGCGAGCACTTGAGGCGATCCGTATACGAGTTCCGTGGGGAGAACTGCCTCTACTCCATAGACTAGAGCGAAAGGCGTCTGGCCAGTGGCTCGATTTGGCGTCGTTCTGATCGACCAAAGAACCACCGGCAGCTCCTCGATCCAGTTTCTTCTGCACTTGCACAGCCTATCGAAAGTTCTGGTCTTGAGCCCGCGCAGCACTTCAGCATTTGCCCTCTCTGCTTGACCGTTGCTTCTCGGATGAGCAACAGAAGCGAAGCAGACCTTGGCGCCAAGGTCTTGGACGTACTGCATGAAGGTGCGGCTCGTGAATTGCGTGCCGTTGTCGGTGATGATCCTGTTAGGGATCCCGAAACGGCAAACAATTGACCTGAAGAACTTGACTGCTGACTGTGCTGTCACCTTCCTCACTGGCTGCACTTCCGGCCACTTTGTGAACTTGTCGATTGCGACATACAAGTACTCAAAGCCCCCGACAGCTCGGGGGAAAGGGCCGAGGATATCGAGCCCCCAGACCGAAAATGGCCAGGATAAAGGGATCGTCTGGAGAGCTTGAGCTGGCTGGTGTATCTGTTTGGAGTGGAACTGGCACGCTTCACACTTGGTTACTTGTGCAGTTGCATCCTGGAGGGTTGTCGGCCAAAAGAAACCTTGTCGGAAAGCTTTGCCGGCAAGTGCTCTTGCGCCAATGTGGTGGCCACATATGCCTCCATGTATCTCTGCCAACAGCTTTTGTCCATCTTCCCGGCAAATACACTTCAATTTCACACCGTTGAGTCTTCTTCTGTACAGTATGCTATCGACAAACTGGTACATACTTGACTAGCGGGCTACTTTTTCCGCTTCTTCTTGCTCTTCGGGAAGTTCTCCTGTCTGAAGGAAATGGACAATCTGCTGTGCCCATGCTGGAGCTTGTGGCTCGACAACAAGGACTAAAGGCACATCTGCTGCTGCGGGAACATCCGCTTCTACGGCAAGGACTTGCGGCCCCGCCGGAGCTTGATGTTCCCCGGCAAGCTTGCCGGAGCAAAACTTGTTGGGAGTGTCTGCTTCAACGGAACAAACCATAAGGCTTGCCGGAGCAGACTGCCCCTCAGCATCCTTGGTGTTGATCTTGGGGACTTTCTTGGCGGCGGCTTCGGGGAGCTCTGCCGGAAAGTAGTCACCAGAAACCAACTTCCTCTTCTTGCTTTGTCCAGTTGATGGTGTTACGGATGGTTGAGTCAACTTGAGCACAAAGATCCCTGGTTCCACAGGTAACTTTAGTGCGGCGCACTTTGACAGGCCATCAGCAATGTCATTCTGAGATCTTGGGATATGCTCCATCTGTAGGCCGTCAAAGTGCTCTTATAGCTTCCTCACTTCATCAACATATGCTTCCATCAATGGACTCTGGTAGTTCTTGTTCACTTGGCGGACGACAAGCTGTGAGTCACCCCTGACAATGAGCTTCTTGATCCCAAGGTCTGCTGCGATTCTGAGACCGGCAAGCAATCCTTCATACTCTGCAGTATTGTTGGTTGCTTGCTCCTTGGGAAAGTGCATCTGGACAACGTATTTGAGGTGCTCTCCGGTGGGCGCGACAAGCAGCACGCCCGCACCGGCGCCTTGCAGCGAGAAGGCACCATCAAAGTACATCAGCCACTCTTTGCTTGCCTCTTTGACGGGGATGCTCGTCTCTGGGATTTCTTCATCTGGTGTTGGCGTCCATTCTGCTATGAACTCTGCCAATGCTCTGCTTTGGATAGTTGAAGTGCTCTCAAACTTGAGGCCAAAGCTTGATAGTTCCAGCGCCCACTCGACAATCCTGCCTGTCGCTTCTGGATTTTGCAGTATCCTCTTCAGCAGAAAGCGAGTGACGACTGTGATCTCATGTGCTTGAAAGTAATGGCGCAGCTTTCTCGAGGCCATGAGGAGGCCGAAAAGCAACTTCTGCACACCAGAGTACCTTGACCTAGCCCCCTGTAGAAGGGAACTGACAAAGTAAACTGGACGCTGCACCATTCTCTTCTGCATCTTATCATGCTCCTGCGCAGATCCATCTCTGTCGGGACCACAGCTTGTCGGCGAAGCCCCCTGCTTGTCGCTGGATGCATCTGCCGTGGTTGCTGGCTCATCATCTGCCTCCCTCTCCGCCACTAACGCAGCACTAACCACTTGATTGGTTGCCGCTATATACAGCAGCAACTTCTCTTGCGGTTTAGGTGCCACAAGTGTTGGAGTGGAGGACAGGTATCTCTTCAAGTCCTGCAGCGCAGCCTCCGCCTCCAGAGTCCATTTTATTGGACCTGCCTTTTTCAAAATTTTGAAAAATGGCAGGGCGCGCTCAGCAGATCGAGAGATAAACCTGCTGAGAGCAGCCACGCAACCGGCAAGCCTGCGTACATCCTTGACGCGCTTTGGTGCTTCGATCTGCTCAATGGCCATGATCTTGTCGGGATTGGCTTCAATTCCCCGCTGAGACATGAAGAACCCGAGAAGCTTGCCGAAAGGGACTCCAAACACGCACTTCTCAGAGTTAAGCTTGAGGTTGATCTTGCGCAGATTTGCAAATGTCTCGTCTAAATCTTGAATCAGGGTCGCCCTGTTCTTGCTCTTGACCACTATGTCATCCATGTAGGCTTCCACATTTCTGTGCATCTGCGGCTCAAAAGCGTGGTGGACTACCCTTGCGAATGTTGAACCAGCATTCTTCAAACCAAAAGGCATCCGTACGAAGCAGTACGTGCCACACGAGGTGATAAATGCGGTTTTCTCTTCATCCTCTTCTGCCATGAAGATCTGATGGTATCTTGAGTATGCATCAAGAAATGAAAGCAAATCACATCCGGCTGTGGAGTCAACAATCTGGTCAATGCGCGGCAAGGGAAATGGGTCTTTGGGACAAGCTTTATTAACATCAGTGAAGTCAATACAAAGCCTCTATTTCCCGTTAGCCTTGCGCACGACAACAGGATTGGCCAACCACGTGGGATGGAGCACTCCTCTGACAAGGCCTGCTGCTTCCAACTTCTTGATTTCTTCTGCGATGAATTCTTGGTGCTCCACTGCCTGTTTCCTGACTTTCTGCTTGACGGGCCGCGTATGAGGACAGACGGCAAGGTGGTGCTCAATTACTTTCCTGGGAACACCGGGGATATCAGACGGTTGCCACGCAAACACGTCGACATTCGCCCGCAGGAAAGCAACGAGCGCGCTTTCCTATTTGGGGTCAAGAGTGGCGCTGATGGTGAAGGTACCACCAGTGTCGTCCTCCTTGGCGGACACCTTCTTGGTCTCAGGTGGAACTGCCATTGCCTTCTTACACTTGCCGGTGGAGCTCGATGGTGCGTCCTCGACGGTAGCGCAGCACTCCGAAGAGGTGCGCTTGCCGGAGTGGGCATCAGAGCTCTTGCCGGACTTGGTCTTCTTCTTCCCCCCGGGAGCTTCAGCAGCAAGTGTCTTGCGTTCTGCTGCGGCTGCTGCTTCCCGGTAGATCTTGTCGGCACAGATAAGAGCATCCTTCTTGTCGCCAGGGACAGAGATGACACTTATCGGGCCTGGCATTTTTAGTATGTTGTACGCATAGTGAGAGGCTGCCATGAACTTGGCGAGTGCCGGACGGCCGAGGATTCCATTGTAAGGTAATGGAAAGTCAGCAACATCAAACGTGACCCTCTCAGTCCTGAAGTTCAGCTCGCTGCCAAATGTTACCGGCAACGTGATCTTTCCCTTCGGCTTGCTCCTTCCCGGGTTGATTCCTTGAAATGTACCGGTCTCTTCGAGCTTGTTGTCAGGGATCTGGAGTTTCTGGAGCACCGCGGAGGAGATCAGGTTCAAGCCGGCCCCGCCGTCAACTAGCATCTTAGTGACCTTGAGGTTGCGGTTGTTGGTGAAACCAACATCGGCAAGCACCCGACCGCAGTTATGCGATCAGGGTGGTCCTCAATATCAAAGATGATAGGCGTGCTGGACCATTTCAGAGGCTTGCATGACTCGACGGGTGGTTCTGCTGCATTAAGTTCCCGCACCCACTGCTTGAGCTGACGGTGCGAGGTATGCAGAGAAGCACCACCGTCAACGCACAGGACCTCTGTGGCTTTCTGGAACTCCTGCTCATCAGTCTCCTCATCATCCATGTCCTCATCGTCGTCGTCATCTTCATCCTTGTCGCGGCCGCGAGGAGGTCTGTCTCCTTGCCGCTGCTTGGCCTTGCCGCGGCGTCCTCCTCGGCCGGGACGTTTCTTGCCGGCTCCCCCAGCACCTTCCTGGGCCTTCTCCTTGTCGCGCCGCTCGTATTTAGCTTTCTATTGCTCAACAAGCTGCTCGACTTTCCTGCAGCTCTGGAGATCATGGCCCTTGGTGCGGTGGATCTTGCAATACTGCTTGTTGGTGCCGTCCTGCTTGTCGGCGACCACCACCTCCGTGGCAACCTTCTTGCCGGAGTCACCAGCATTGGCTTTGTTGGCGCCACCACCGTTGCCGGACTGCTCAACAACTAGCACCTCTTTGCCTTTCTTCTTCCTGTTGTTCCGCCGCCGGTTTTTCCTTGCCGGGGCAGCATCTTCACTATCAGATCCTCCCGCTCCTACATTCTCTCCGGGGAGTCTCATCCCTTCCTCAGCACGTGCACACTTGTCGGCCAGTGCATATAACTCACTGACGTCCCTGATCTTGCACATCGCCATTTCCTCCCGCATCCTGCGGTTTCGCACGTTCTGATGGAACGCGCTGATCACCGCGGCAGGGTGGACGTCTGGGATGTTGTGCTGCACACTGCTGAATCTCTGAATGTACTTGCGCAGGGGCTCTCCTTCCTTCTGGGTGAGCAGATGAAGATCACTTTCCTGGCCGTGGGGCTTGTGTCCGCCTGTGAAGGCGCCGACAAACTGATGGCACAGATCAGCCCAAGAGGATATGGAGTTGTCCAGCAAGTGCATGAGCCAGGATCTAACGTTGGGCTTGAGCACCAGCGGGAAGTAGTTGGCAAGGATCTTGTCATCCCGTCCCCCGGCAGCCTGCACCGCAATGGTGTAGATGCTGAGGAACTCCGACGGATGCGTCTTGCCGTCGTACTTCTCCGGTACGTCTGGCTTGAAGTTCTTCGTGCTGGGCCACTGGACTTGCCGCAGCTCACGAGTGAACGCAGGGCAACCTACCGCGTACGGCAGATCGCCTGGTTCCCCTGGCGCATGCATGTCAACAGAGGGCCCAGCGCGCTTGTCAGATTGACGTCGCGCTTCTCTTCGGTGCTCAATGCGAGTTCGAGCGTCTTCTTGTTGTCGATCATAAAGAACTTGGCGCTGATCGCGACGAGCTCGTGGATCCAACGATGCGGTGGAGTCGTTGTCGAGGTGGATCCGGCGAGTCGGCGATCTTGGCCTTCGGGGTGGTGATTGCATGGTAGTTGCACCTCCACCCGTTTCGTCGCCACACGCTCGCGCCCGGCAACCCTGCCGCGGCGGCGACGCGCTCGGCCGCCGTGGAGTGCCGCCGTTGGGGTAGCTGATGAAACTCTGAATGGTGGCCCTCCATTCATCGATCTTGTCCGACGTCGGAGGGTAATCTAGGAGCAGTTGAGCTCGCGCCAAAGCTTCTGCTGGAGTGGTGGGTGGCAGTGGCGGACGGCGCGAGGAGCGGGACGTGCTCGGACTTCTAACTATGTTAGAAGGAGCAGTATCCCATCCAGGCGACCGTGCCCCGCTCGTGCCAGCATGCTGGCGTGCATGCTGGTCTTGAGCACCCCGAGATCCACCAGCTTGGTCTTGGCCTATCATGCGTATGGCACTGCAAGTGCCATGACGTTGTTGGTCTTGCGCCTCCTGAGAGCGGCGCGGAACATGTACAGTCGCCGAGGTTTGTGCAGCCTTGTCCTTGGACCTGGCAGCATCATAAGCTTCCTCGTCGACGTCCATTCTTCCGCCGGCGTCCATTCCACCACCCGTTTGCTCCAACGGTGACGGAAGTGACGTGGACGGAGCGGCTGCCGCCGAAGTCTTCTTCTTCGGTGGCATGTTGATGAAGGGAATGAAGATCTAGCTCGTGTGAACGCCGGATCAGGTTCACACAATCTCGACGCCCCCTACCTGGCGCGCCAAAGATGTCGGGGAAAACTGATCCATGAAAACCTATGGGGCCGGCGGACCGGGCCCCTTTTGGTTTGGCGGGGGGCGGAGATCACACGAAGAGCAGATCGAGGCGAAGCACACGAGCAGTTTTACCCAGCTTCGAAGCTCTCCGGAGAGATAACACTCCTACTGCTGCTTGTTTGATTATCTTGTGTTCTTGCTCCAGAGAGAGAGCGTAGTGTTTTTCTGGGTTCCGAACTAGTCAAATCTCGCGAACCTGGCCAACGTGTCGAACCTCGAACCTTGTCTCCTAAAACAGTCCGGGCCCCCTCTACGTTGCGCATGGGCCTCCTTTTATACGCTAAAGGGGTCACCGACAGGTGGCAACACAGAGAAGGGTACAAATGTAAAAAGTGAGGTGGTTGGTACAGTTACTTGTACAGTGCACCCTACCTAACCCTGACGGCAGGGGACAAGGGCATTAAATGCCCGTCTGAGTCGCCCAAACAGTGCAGAAAAGGACCGTTAGGGGCGCCACTGTTCGCCATGATGGCGATCTTGTCAGCTTCGCATGCCACTGCACCGCTGGCTGCACAGCCTCCCGCCATGCACGCCTGGAGAGGCCCCCAGAGCGACACATTGGTGGATGCGCTGGAGCGTGGGCACAGAGTGGCCGCCTGCCGCGGCAAGCGCCTTGCCGCTGCTGTTATCTTGTCGGGTCCGGAAGCTTGTCGCTCACTGGGCCTCGAGGTACCTTGGTTGGCCTTCCCAGCAAGCTCCTCTTGCCGGGGCCTTGTTGCCTTGCCGGAGCGAGTGGCGCGTCGCGGCAAGTTCCTTGGAGTGCCTTGGTTGGCCTTCCCGGCAAGCTCCTCTTGCCGGGGCCTTGTCTCCTGAGCTTAAATACTTTGTTCTTGAATGGCTCCAAGGGAACCACGGAGGATCTTGGCGTTCGCCCGGCAAGCCTTGCCGCGGGGTGCTGCAACTGCCCGTGCACAAGTTCGGGGTACTAGGGTACCCCTATTCTAGTACACCGACAAATATTTTTGGTATTTTTGATATAGAGATGCAAAGTGAAAAGTAAAAGGAAAAGTAAAAAACAAAGCAAATGGAGATTGATATGATGAGAATAGACCCGGGGGCCATAGGTTTCACTAGTGGCTTCTCTCAAGAGCATAAGTATTCTACGGTGGGTGAACAAATTACTGTTGAGCAATTGATAGAAAAGCGAATAATTATGAGGTTATCTAGATATGATCATGTATATAGGCATCACGTTCAAGACAAGTAGATCGAAACGATTCTGCATCTACTACTATTACTCCACTCATCGACCGCTACCCAGCATGCATCTAGAGTATTAAGTTAAAATCAGAGTAACGCCTTAAGCAAGATGACATGATGTAGAGGGATAAATTCATGCAATATGATAAAGAACCCCATCTTGTTATCTTCGATGGCAACAATACAATACGTGCCTTGCAACCCTTTCTGTCACTGGGTAAGGACACCGCGAGATTGAACCCAAAGCTAAACACTTCTCCCATTGCAAGAACTACCAATTGAGTTGTCCAAACCAAACGGATAATTCGAAGAGACTTGCAAAGATAACTCAATCATACATAAAAGAATTCAGAGAAGAATCAAATATTGTTCATAGCTAAGCTGGATCATAAACCCACAATTCATCGATCTCAACAAACACACCGCAAAAAGAAGATTACATCGAATAGATCTCCACAAGAGAGGGGGAGAACATTGTATTGAGATCCAAAAAGAGAGAAGAAGCCATCTAGCTACTAACTATGGACCCGAAGGTCTGAAGTAAACTACTCACACTTCATCGGAGAGGCTATGGTGTTGATGTAGAAGCCCTCCGTGGTAGATGCCCTCTCCGGCAGAGCTCCGGAACAGGCCCCAAGATGGGATCTCGTGGATACAGAAAGTTGCGGTGGTGGAATTAGGTTTTTGGCTCCGTATTTGATCTGACGGGGGTACGTAGGTATATATAGGAGGAAGAAGTACGTCGGTGGAGCAACAGGGGGCCCATGAGGCAGGGAGGTGCGCCCAGGAGGGGGGCGCCCCCCACCCTCGTGACCTCCATGGTTGTTCCTTGGAGCAGGGTCCAAGTCTCCTGGATCACGTTCGGTGAGAAAATCACGTTCCCGAAGGTTTTATTCCGTTTGGACTCCGTTTGATATTCTGTTTCTTCGAAATACTGAAATAGGCAAAAAAAACAACAATTCTGGGCTGGGCCTCCGGTTAATAGGTTAGTCCCAAAAATAATATAAAAGTGGAAAATAAAGCCCAATATAGTCCAAAACAGTAGATAAAGTAGCATGGAGCAATCAAAAATTATAGATACGTTGGAGACGTATCAGGCATCCCCAAGCTTAATTCCTGCTCGTCCTTGAGTAGGTAAATGATAAAAAAGAATTTTTGATGCGGAGTGATACTTTGGCATAATTTCAATGTAAATCTTCTTAACATATGGTAAGAATATTCAGATCCGAAAGATTCAAGACAAAAGTTCATATTAACATAAAGGTAATAATACTTCAAGCATACAAATTAAAGCAATCATGTCTTCTCAAAATAGCATGGTTAAAGAAAGTTATCCCTACAAAATCATATAGTCTGGCTATGCTCTATCTTCATCACACAAAGTATTTAATCATGCACAACCCCGATGACGAGCCAAGCAATTGTTTCATACTTTTAATAATCTCAAACTTTTTCAACTTTCACGCAATACATGAGCGTGAGCCATGGACATAGCACTATAGGTGGAATAGAATGGTGGTTGTGGAGAAGACAAAAAAGGAGAAGATAGTCTCACATCAACTAGGTGTATCAATGGGCTATGGAGATGCCCATCAACAGATATTGATGTGAGTGAGTAGGGATTGCCATGCAACGGATGCACTAGAGCTATAAGTATATGAAAGCTCAACAAAAGAAACTAAGTGGGTGTGCATCCAACTTGCTTGCTCATGAAGACCTAGGGCACTTTTGAGGAAGCTCATCATTGGAATATACAAGCCAAGTTCTATAATGAAAAATTCCCACTAGTATATGAAAGTGACAACATATGAGACTCTCTATCATGAAGATCATGGTGCTACTTTGAAGCACAAGCGTGGTAAAAGGATAGTAGCATTGTCCCTTCTCTCTTTTTCTCTCATTTTTTTATTTTTTTTTTATTTTTTTTATTTTGGTGGGCTTCTTTGGCCTCTTTTTTTTTGTTTGGGCTTCTTTGGCCTCTTTTATTTTTCATAAAGTCCGGAGTCTCATCCTGACTTATGGGGGAATCATAGTCTCCATCATCCTTTCCTCACTGGGACAATGTTCTAATAATGATGATCATCACACTTTTATTTTTTCTTACAACTCAACAATTACAACTCGATACTAGAACAAAATATGACTCTATATGAACGCCTCCGGCGGTGTACTGGGATATGCAATGAATCAAGAGTGACATGTCTGAAAGAATTATGAACGGTGGCTTTGCCACAAATACAATGTCAACTACATGTTCATGCAAAAAGCAATATGACAAAAGTAATATGTGTCATATGAACGGAATGGTGGAAAGTTGCATGGCAATATATCTTGGAATGGCTATGGAAATGCCATGATAGGTAGGTATGGTGGCTGTTTTAAGGAAGGTATATGGTGGGTGTATGATACCGGCGAAAAGTGCGCGGTATTAGAGAGGCTAGCAATGGTGGAAGGATGAGAGTGCATATAATCCATGGACTCAACATTAATCAAAAGAACTCATGCACTTATTGCAAAAATTTAGAAGTCATCAAAAACCAAAGCACTAAATGCATACTCCTAGGGGGATAGATTGGTAGGAAAAGACCATCGCTCGTCCCCGACTGCCACTCATAAGGAAGACAATCAATAAATAAAATTGTGCTCCGACTTCATCACAAAGCGATTCACCATACGTGCATGCTACGGGAATCACAAACTTCAACACAAGCATTCTTTAAATTCATAATCACCCTAACTAGCATTGCTTTGATATTATCACCTCCATATCTCAAAACAATTATCTAGCATCAAACTTATCTTAGTATTCAATGCACTCAAAAGAAAGCTTCACAAATCTTGAATACCAAGTATATTATCTTTAAGCAAATTACCATGCTATTAACAACTCTCAAAATAATATAAGTGAAGCATGAGAGATCAATAGTTTCTTTAAAACAAATCCACCACCGTGCTCTAAAATATCTAAGTGAAGCACTAGAGCAAAAATTATTACGCTCAAAAAGGTTTAAGTGAAGCACTATGAGCAAAACTATCAAGCTCAAAAGATATAAGCGAAGCACATAGAGTATTATAGCAAATTCTAAATCATGTATGGCTCTCTCAAAAGGTGTGTACAACAAGGATGATTGTGGTAAACTAACAAGCAAAGACGCAAATAATACAAGACGCTCCAACCAAAACACATAACATGTGGTGAATAAAAATATAGCTCCAAGTAAATTACCGATGGAAGTAGACGAAAGAGGGGATGCCTTCCGGGGCATCCCCAAGCTTTGACTTTTTGGTGTCCTTGGATTATCTTGGGGGTGCCATGGGCATCCCCAAGCTTAGGCTCTTGCCACTCTTTGTTCCATAATCCATCAAAAGAATTCACCCAAAACTTGAAAACTTCACAACACAAAACTCAATAGAAATCTCGTGAGCTCCGTTAGTGAAAGAAAACAAAAGACTACTTTAAGGTACTGTAATGAAGTCATTCTTTATTTATATTGGTGTTAAACCTACTGTATTCCAACTTCCTTATGGTTTATAAACTAATTTATTAGCCATAGATGCATTGAAATAAGCAAACAACACACGAAAAACAGAATCTGTCAAAAACATAACAGTCTGTAGCAATCTGTAACTAACGCAAACTTCTGGAACTCTAAAAGTTCTACCAAAATAGGACGTGCTGGAAAATTTGTTTATTGATCAGCAGAAAAAATAATCAATGCAAAAGCACGTTTCTGTGATTTATTGATTTTTTTTCTCGTGGGTGCAAAGTTTCTGTTATTCAGCAGAATCAAATCAACTATCATCATAGCTTATCCTATAGGTTCTACTTGGCACCAACACTAATTAAAACATGAAACCACATCTAAACAGAAAGTAGATGGATTATTTATTCTTAAACAGAAGCAAAAACAAAAAACACAAAATAAAATTTGGTTGCCTCCCAACAAGCGCTGTCGTTTAACGCCCTTAGCTAGGCATAAAAGCGAAGATAGATCTAGGTTTTGCCATCTTCGGTAGGCGATCCATAAGTGGCTCTCATGATAGATTCATATGGTAATTTTATTTTCTTTCTAGGGAAGTGTTCCATACCCTTTCTCAAGGTAAATTGGAATCTAATATTCCCTTTCTTCATATCAATAATCGGACCAATCGTTCTAAGGAAAGGTCTACCAAGAATAATAGGACATGAAGGATTGCAATCTATATCAAGAACGATAAAATCTACGGGCACATAATTCCTATTTGCAACAATAAGAACATCATTAATTCTTCCCATAGGCTTTTTAATAGTGGAATTCGCAAGATGCAAGTTTAGAGAGCAATCTTCAAAGTCACGGAAATCTAGCAAATCACACAAAGTTTTTGGAATAGTGGAGACACTAGCACCCAAATCACACAAGGCATGAAACTCATAATCTTTAATTTTTACTTTAATAGTAGGTTCCCACTCATCATAGAGTTTTCTAGGGATAGAAACTTTCAGCTCAAGTTTTTCTTCATACGATTGCATCAAGGCATCAACAATGTGTTCGGTAAAGGCCTTATTTTGACTATAAGCATGAGGAGAATCTAGCACGGATTGCAACAAGGAAATACAACCAATCAAAGAGCAATTTTCGTAATTAAATTCCTTGAGATCCAAAATAGTGGGTTTAGCAACATCAAGATTTTTATTTCTTTCAATCCCACTTTCATCAATTTCATCATCAAGATCTAGAAACTCCAAATTCTTAGAACGCCTTCTAGGTAAAGGAAGATCATATTCAGTTTCATCAAGATTCATATTGCAAAACAAAGATTTAATAGGGGACACATCAATAACTTTTAGATCTTCATCTTGATTTTCATAGGAATCGGAAGAACACGCTTTAATAAAGGCATCTTTGGAAGTACGCATCCTAGCGGTTCTTTCCTTGCACTCATCAATGGAAATTCTCATAGCTTTGATAGACTCATTGATATCATGCTTAGGAGGAATAGATCTAAGCTTTAAAGAATCAATTTCAAGAGAAATTCTATCAATGTTCCTAGCCAAATCATCAACTTTAAGCAATTTCTCTTCGAGCAAAGCATTAAAATTCTTTTGTGAATTCATAAACTCTTTAACACTACTCTCAAATTCAGAGGGCATCTTATTAAAATTTCCATAAGAGTTGTTGTAGGAATTTCCATAATTATTAGAAGGATTACTAGGATAAGGCCTAGGATTAAAATTCCCTCTATACGCGTTATTTCCAAAACTATTCCTACCAACAAAATTCACATCCATAGATTCATTATTATTCTCAATCAAAGTAGATAAAGGTATATCATTGGGATCAAGAGAAGTATTTTTAGTAGCAAACATCTTCATAAGTTCATCCATCTTTTCACTCAAAACATTGATTTCTTCTATAGCATACACTTTTTTACTAGAAGATCTTTCGGTATGCCATTGAGAATAATTAACCATAATATTGTCAAGCAATTTTGTAGCATCTCCTAATGTAATTTCCATAAATGTGCCTCCCGCGGCCGATTCTAAAAGATTTCTAGAAGCAAAATTTAATCTGGCATAAAAATTTTGTATGATCATCCATAAATTCAAACCATGAGTAGGGCAATTGCGAAGCATCAATTTCATTCTTTCCCAAGATTGGGAAACATGCTCATGATCAAGTTGTTTAAAATTCATAATATCATCCCTAAGAGTGGTGATCTTAGCGGGAGGAAAATACTTAGAGATAAAAGCATCTTTGCACTTGTTCCAAGAATCAATACTATTTTTAGGCAAAGACGAAAACCAAATTTTAGCACGATCTCTAAGTGAAAACGGAAATAACTTCAATTTGACAATACTGTTATTCGTATCTTTCTTCTTTTGCATATCACACAAATCAACAAAATTGTTTAGATGAGTAGCGGCATCTTCACTAGGAAGGCCGGCGAATTGATCATTCATAACAAGATTCAGCAAAGCGGTATTGATTTCACAAGACTCATCATTATTAAGAGGAGCAATCGGAGTACTAAGGAAATCATTATTATTGGTATTCGAGAAATCACACAATTTGGTATTATCTTGCGCCATGGCAACAAGTAATCCAACACACAAGCAACAAAAAGGCAAACGAAAAAAAGGTGAAAGAGAAAGAGAGGAGGAGATTGGGAAAGAGAGGGCGAATAAAACGGCAAGGGTGAAGTGGGGGAGAGGAAAACGAGAGGCAAATAATGTAATGCGAGAGATAGGGATTGTGATGGGTACTTGGTATGGTTGACTTTTGCGCAAACTCCCCGGCAACGGCGCCAGAAATTATTCTTGCTACCTCTTGAGCACTGCGTTGGATTTCCCGAAGAGGAAAGGATGATGCAGTAAAGTAGAATAAGTATTTCCCTCAGTTTTTGAGAACCAAGGTATCAATCCAGTAGGAGATCACGCACGAGTCCCTCGTACCTACACAAAACGAGAGCTACTCGCAACCAACGTGATTAGGGGTTGTCAATCCCTTCACGGTTACTTACGAGGGTGAGATCTGATAGAGATGATAAATAATATTTTTGGTATTTTTGATATAGAGATGCAAAGTGAAAAGTAAAAGGCAAAGTAAAAACAAAGCAAGTAATAAAGTAATGGAGATTGATATGATGAGAATAGACCCGGGGGCCATAGGTTTCACTAGTGGCTTCTCTCAAGAGCATAAGTATTCTATGGTGGGTGAACAAATTACTGTTGAGCAATTGATAGAAAAGCGAATAATTATGAGGTTATATAGATATGATCATGTATATAGGCATCACGTCCAAGACAAGTAGATCGAAACGATTCTGCATCTACTACTATTACTCCACTCATCGATCGCTATCCAGCATGCATCTAGAGTATTAAGTTAAAAACAGAGTAACGCCTTAAGCAAGATGACATGATGTAGAGGGATAAATTCATGCAATATGATAAAAAAAACATCTTGTTATCCTCGATGGCAACAATACAATACGTGCCTTGCAACCCTTTCTGTCACTGGGTAAGGACACCGCGAGATTGAACCCAAAGCTAAACACTTCTCCCATTGTAAGAACTACCAATCGAGTTGTCCAAACCAAACGGATAATTCGAAGAGACTTGCAAAGATAACTCAATCATACATAAAAGAATTCAGAGAAGAATCAACTATTGTTCATAGATAAGCTGGATCATAAACCCACAATTCATCGGTCTCAACAAACACACCGCAAAAAGAAGATTACATTGAATAGATCTCCACAAGAGAGGGGGAGAACATTGTATTGAGATCCAAAAAGAGAGAAGAAGCCATCTAGCTACTAGCTATGGACCCGAAGGTCTGAAGTAAACTACTCACACTTCATCGGAGAGGCTATGGTGTTGATGTAGAAGCCCTCCGTGGTAGATGCCCTCTCCGGCAGAGCTCCGGAACAGGCCCCAAGATGGGATCTCGTGGATACAGAAAGTTGCGGCGGTGGAATTAGGTTTTTGGCTCCGTATTTGATCTGACGGGGGTACGTAGGTATATATAGGTGGAAGGAGTACGTCGGTGGAGCAACAGGGGGCCCATGAGGCAGGGGGGGTGCCCAGGAGGGGGGGCGCCCCCCACCCTCGTGACCTCCACGGCTGTTCCTTGGAGCAGGGTCCAAGTCTCCTGGATCACGTTTGGTAAGAAAATCACGTTCCCGAAGGTTTTATTCCATTTGGACTCCATTTGATATTCTGTTTCTTCGAAATACTAAAATAGGCAAAAAAACAGCAATTCTGGGCTGGGCCTCTGGTTAATAGGTTAGTCCCAAAAATAATATAAAAGTGGAAAATAAAGCCCAATATAGTCCAAAACAGTAGATAAAGTAGCATGGAGCAATCAAAAATTATAGATACGTTGGAGACGTATCACTCGCACACACGCGCGTACGTGTACAAGAGAAACGCGCATCGCTCGGCCCCCGACCACCCACTGTAACCGGGAACTCCCTGAAATGTTTCTCGCCCTCGCTTCTACCATGGTTTTTTCCATCATGGACGGCCCAAAGAATGTCATGTAGCTGCGTCTCCGACCCGCCCAGGACGCAAAGCCCATTTTCTATCATGATTTTTTTTCATAGAAGTAGGAGCCCACCACATCTATGATGATACCGGGTTTTGTCACAATTATCGTCATAGAAGTGTCATAAGTATGACAGGAAAAAAATTCGTTCGGCCCAAAATGTCACGGATGTGTCTTTTTTTGTAGTGGCAGTCATTGGATTGGCCCTACTGATTTGAAGATCAAACACGTCGGCCATTTCTGGAAGGTTGTCGTCAGAGTCACTTTCTAGGAAGTACATTGGCCCTTCGCCTTCTACAGGGCGTTCGGCCGGGACGGGAAAGAGATCATGAATCACCTCTTGTTCATGAAGGAGTGGGCATGATCCCATGATGGGATTTTTGAGAATGGGAATCATACCTTGGAGGGCGAAGTAATTGATGGATGAACCCATCGATCTTTCATTGATCCTTGCAGTGGAACTCTCAATGACAGCACTAGTGTCGGTGTGGAATCTAGCACACCTCGGGGTAGGGTGGTCCCGAGTTGTGGATCTCGAATCGATGTTAACAAGAACGAGGGAGACAATGTTTACCGAGGTTCGGGCCCTCTTGATGGAGGTAAAACCCTACGTCCTGCTCTTGTTTATATTGATGGAGATGTATCGAGTACAGTGTTGATCTACCTCGAGATCATAAGTTGTGTTCTACCTCTAGGGCTAGGCGAATGTAATTGTGATCTGATCCCCTATGCGGGCTAAACCCCTTGGCTTATATACACGCCAGGTAGGGCAACTAGGATTACATGGTCGGTATCCAGAGGATCGCATGGAGGCGGTAAGGGATGTCTTGGAGCATACGCCAAGTCTTCGGTAGGCGTAGTCTTGATCTCATCCAGGCGTGCAGCTTCTGGAGTCTTCCATTAATGAGAATGTGGGCCCATCGGCCCAGCCCGAGGACTATGGGCCGAATAGGTTAGTACCCCCTAATCCAGGACAACATCACTAGGTAAGGCAGTCAAAGCAAAAAGTGGGAAGTGAGCATCCCAAGAAGTGGAAATAGAGACCCTTTCAATAGTTCCAAAGATGGGCACCTCTTGGTTGTTTCTCCACGTAAAACTTCTAGTAGAAATATTCACCTCCATAAGGGCCCATTTATTAATCCAATCATTAAAAACATAAGAAAAGTGGTTATTAATGTGTCCATTGTTCTTATCAAACGCAGATCTCATCAAATTAAAATCCCCACCAATCATGCAGTTGAGCAATAAATTCTATCCTCAACTCATTGTAATCAGTGCCATAAACGGCGACAAAGTGCCTAAGGAAACCCCATTTCGTACTATTTTTAACAATCACTATAATGCAATGTTTTTTATTAGAAAAACGAATCACCTCAAACAAATAACACTTAAGCCCCACAATAATGCCACTAGTAGTATTAATAGCATGTAAGTAATGCTAATTAAACTCAATCCTACTAGAAATGGTTTTAAGCATGCTATCATCAATGAACTCTCTTTTGCTTTCAAAGAAACCAACAAAATTCACATGATTATTATTCAAACATTCAGCAAGACACTTTAATTTAGCATGTTGCCCTAAACCTCCAATATTTCATAAGGCACCAATCATTGGATTTTTAAAAGGATGAGACAAAGGCACAAGGCAAGTTCTTAGTGTGAAAAATTGGACTATCACTATTCAGATCAGATGTACCCCCTGACCTAGGAATAGTAATAGAAACAATCGGTGAAGAACAACTAAATTCATATTGTTCAAAAGGGTCAAGATTATCGGGAAGAAATGGTTTTAGGAATATAGTTAGCAAACTTAAGACAGTTTAGTTTTTTGGATTCCACCATATCAAGGATAATATATTTTTTGTTCAGGGGTAGTATCACCAATGCAATATCTACCTTAGTAGTTTTATTAGCAAGTTCTTCACGGTCAAAGTTGGCAAAGGATTTCCCTTTAAAAGAAGCAAGTATCTCCATATTCTTTTTCTTCACATAAGTTGCAGTCTTATCCATGATTTTTTATGTTGCCATGGTTCCTTGTAATAGGCCTGTTGGATAGTATAGGGCCCCATTTAGTAACAGGGCTCCACAATACTCTTCAGTTTCTTCTCAGATTCATCTTTCTCCAAAGATTCCAATAAAGATCTCTTAACAAAGCCTAAGGCCATAGTCAGGTCTTCAGGAGGACATTGCATCTCAAGTAACAAGTTCTCCTCTTCTCCATCCGAGTAAACCATCTCGAACTTGCTCAGATGTTCAGAATAGTACTCCATATGAACAGACAAAGGTTCAATTTCATGTTCTAAAGCAATGTTATTATCACAAATAGAACTAACACAGTCAACATCCATAAGGATCACAACAGGTTTGGGGAGCAATTTGTTTCTAGTTTCCTCAATGAATTGCTCATGGAAAGAAACAACAAGTTTGTGAGGGTGGAAATCCACAGAAGAAACAAACAACACTTGTTTTGTTTTTTAGCATACAGAAGTAGCACTTTTCCCAGGGAAGTTAGCTTTGTCAAGTTCACCTATTGATTCATTATCTTCATCCATATTATCTTTATCAAAAACATCAGAATCCTTATCCACCTTTTCTTCACTATGCTTGTCACTGTCAGGGTTGTGATCATCACCATCTTCACCCACCTGATCAAAACCTTTAACAATAAAGAACAACGAGTATAGCTTCCTTCGTATCTCCACAAGCCTCTCAAAGGGGTTTTTTGTGAGATCTCTACAAGCCACTTTCACTCTAATGAGCTCATAAAAGCTTTAAAAATCCCACTCCAGTCCACATCCACAAGGATTCCAAAGCAAGAAACTGCCTGGGCTAAAATCTTCCGTGCACACCACTTTGGGGGAATTCCTTCTATCTGAACTGTGGCTTCAGTTAACTCTGCAAAAGGATCACCAATTTGATCCCATTCACAGATCTTGACAGGCACACCACCCACTAGCAGATGAAATGTTGGGAATTCAATCATGTCATCAAAATTTGGGTGGGGGGGAGGGGGATCTCAGAAAGAATTTTTGTCACCAAGCTCTCTAATTTTCCATGGCCATTCCTTGTTCTTACAAAAAATTCCATTTAACTGAATATAAGTAATCCAGAAGCATAAACTTCACCCTTGCCACTTTCAACACAGAAATTTTTTTGAAATCCAACTAGCTAGACTCTGAAGCGGTAGGGACATCTACATGGTAGAAACCAAGCCCTGTAGCAGCGCCACCAAGGCGCCAAAGTAAGTGGCAGTGGGGAACCTTTAAAAAATTGAAGTTTTTGTATGATTTATTAAAAAAAATGCCCTCTTTACCTAAAAAATTATATCTATACTCTTCACATTATTACATTTTTGAAAAATAGTAGTATATGATTTTCATTTTCTTTTCGGAGGGAACCTTTAAAGATGTGATCGGCAATTCCGGCACGGCCCAGCCACATGCATGTTCGGAGCCCACGGGCCGCGGCTAAAACCCCGAACCGAGCCAGAACCACCGTTCCCTCAAAAAAAAAAAGCCAGAACCACCTTCCCCCTAGCCTCGGGTCTATCCTCTCCCCTCGCTGCCAATGGCGTCTCCGGCCTCCACC